>NC_143012.1:271676973-271955065 GCF_055824585.1 Amblyomma mixtum
TGTGCGTGTGCGTGTGCGTGTGCGCGCGTGCGTGTGCGCGTGTGTGTGTGTGCGTGCGTGCGTGTGTGTGTGCGTGCGTGCGTGCGTGCGTGTGTGTGTGTGTGTGTGTGCGTGCGTGCGTGCGTGCGTGCGTGTGTGTGTGTGTGTGTGTGTGTGTGTGTGTGTGTGTGTGTGTGTGTGTGTGTGTGTGTGTGTGTGTGTGTGTGTGTGTGTGTGTGTGTGTGTGTGTGTGTGTGTGTGTGTGTGTGTGTGTGTGTGTGTGTGTGTGTGTATTCGCGCGAGGGTGAAATTGGCAGAACTACGTTTCACTTAAACAGGAAACATGAAGCACCCTTCGCGGCCTTGGTTGCGTTTGTACGGCGAGACGAGGACAAATGAAAGGACGAGAGAAGGGTGCACCTCAGCAAGCATTCCCAGACAAACCACTACGTGGCATTATGCCCAGCCTGGGATAATATTCTCTTTTAACGCTGTACGGACAAAACTGTACAATTTTCTACAAACAACCGTGTTCACTGCGTTCAGCAGCCGCGAAAGTAAAGAATTTCGGCACTGGTGAAGAGGACCTCCTCTCGCATGTTCAGCCGGGCTGCAATTCATTTTACCTCTTAGCCACAGCACATGCCTCATTTTAACAGGTACCATTATCATGGGAATATGGATTTAATAATTAAACGATTAGAATCTTTTTTCAGATCTTTATCGGCTTCGATGTGCTCTGCAGATGCAGCGAACATACGTGCTGAAATGGTGCAACTTTAACGGTGACTATATGTTTTAGGTGGGATTTTTTAATGACGGCTGTTTTTTCGAAGACACTGAATACACTCGCAAGACGGGCTGCTTAATAGCGCCATTATATAAAATAACGCCTTCTTTCCTCGCGTTGATTTTTAACTGGCTATTTTTCCTCTTAAGTTTGTCTTATTTTTCATGCGTTATTGTTTGAGGAGGGACGCTACTGCTAAGGCTCGAAACAAAATCACGACTCAAGACGAATAACGCTGGCTGGCACTTGCTCCAAAAGCGGAAATAACGTTAAACGATTTTTGCATGCAACACAGCTTGTTAACACTTCAATTGACTTGTACATTATTGATGCGGAAACTTCGCGTCTGGCATCTTTCTTTGAGGTCTAAAGGCAAAGGCTAATGAATATTTTAAGGGGGTGCTTGCTTCCTCAGTGCTTAAAAGGGGAGTTTAATGGATTAATGAAACGGATGGTTAAAAAATTAAGAAAATGACCGATCTAATGAAGTAGAGGAGCCAGCGGTGATGCGATCCCTGTATCTAAACAGTGTATAACGAAGGAACGTTCGACGAAAGACCCGCGGCAATAGTTATCTCAAAGTATTTGCCGCTTATCCAAGAGTGATAAGAATGTTCGGTCTTTTTGACCTGACCAGTTTAACGCAAAGGGGCACTTTGGGAGATCTCTGCTCGTGACTAGTGATATGGGTAACATATTAGCTATGTAATAATGTTTTAAAATGTAAACCTTTTTATTACATATTAGCTATGTAATAATGTTTTAAAGTGTAACTCTTTTGGTATCTGCTGTTTGTTTCTTATTTTCTTGGCGTGAGTATTTTTCCTCGCCTATGTTTCAAAACTATTAGTACCGGAGGCTGAGCTAGCGTAGTAAGATGGCACACGTACACTACAAGCATAACCGTCATTTTAGCATTGTAATGTGGTTAAGTACGCCGATGCTTTCGTAATAACTGCTAAATCATAGTTTCAATTTACCCTCGTTTATTAGACATTTTAATAAATCAATGCCAGATCACTTCCACTCGCCTGCATGCAGGCTCTGCATGGAATCGTCGCAGTTGCACTCTCTGCCAGAGCTCAAACGCCGAGCTAAAAGTGGGCTTGCGTTTTGTTCCGCTGAGCGCCTCTGGTGACCCATGCTCGTCCTCCCAACTCCACCGTTGACGAAGCCCCACGTGACAGAGGCTGACCACACCGCCCCTGACCGCAAGGCCCGGCCTGTCATCGATCGCCTTCGTCCCAGACAGCGTTGCTACAGTGGCGCGAAGACCCGCCCTAACCTCATCCCTTCTTCGGAGAAAGACAGAAGAAAACCGAGCGCGAAAGTTCAAGTAGTAAGAAGGAGGGAAAGAAAAGTTTCTTCTTCGCGGGGGTGGTTTTTTTTTTTTTTTCTGTCACACTGATCCCTTCCGTGAATTCGCGGCGGCTCGCCTTCCCGGCCCGCAGATAAAGAATAAGCCATGCAGAGAGACACGACTGGATGGCCGTCCAAGGCAGAGGAACTTTTTGATCCATCCTTGTTTTTTTGAAAGGGCTCACTACTTGCCCGAGCGAACACCTGGACCAAAACGAAAACTGTTAAGAAACTCGTTAGTATTTTGGAGCAAACGCCAGGCGCAATGGTCCTGAATGCATTTGGGTCGCAGCACAAATCCCACAAACACAGCGTTAGCTGTACTTGTGGCTTTTGTACTCATATTAGTTATTACATCTTATGCAATCTAGGCGTACAAAATAGAATTGCAATTTTGAGGACTTGTACAAATAAAATGCCGCTGCCAGTTTTTCTCTTCCACACAGTAATTGCAGAAAGGAGAGAAAAATAGATGTATGCCTTAACTGTCCACCATATCCAAAGCAAGCAGTGCTGAAGCGAGCCACAAATAAGTAAATTGTTTTACAGAAAAAAAAACACATTCTTTTGACTAGGAAGTTCGATTAAGCAGACGGAAGCTAGAATCAGCAAAGTGTATGTTTTGTACTGTTATAATACTCGAGGATTTTGAGACATTCGTTGCCCCTGGGCTTTGCCACCGTAAACCAATGCGCGTTGTTTCATCGGTCATTTCCTTATCCCGTGTCTTTCGCCGTGAATTCTTCCTTCAAGCATAATTTTCATTCTCTTATACGTCAGCTCGTTTCTGCATACTTCGCGCGCGCAATAGCGTTCCGTTGAAGCCATCACAGTAGCAGAGTAATTTACCTGTTCCCCAGAACTTTCGCTCGTCCGTCGGCATCGGCGCCATTTCGCTTGGCTTCAGGAAGCCACAGCACAAACGGAATGCAATCTCTGGCGGCACGGTTTTGAAGATTGCGGTCATAAAGAACGTTCACGTCCGTGAAAACTTGCGTTTAGATTCGTGCTGTTATTTTCCCTTCGTGTGCTTTTTTCTCATGGTTTCAAACAAAGGAAACGGGAAGGACTGTCCGCCTGTAGTGTTTTAAACAAGCTATTCGCATTGAGCACAAAATACTTGCGGCGTTTTGCACGGTTATTTTCACTGAAGATATTTGTGTTTTTCGTGCGGTTTTGATTGCCATGGACATCTTTGGTTTCTTTCTTTGCGCGCTATATTATTCAAAATTTACTTTTTTTTATATGGTTCAAAACGAAAGCTTGAGAAAGATAATTCAGTTTGAGTTCTTAGCGGTAGTTAGAATGTGAAGTTGGTTTGGTCGTTACCCACGTTGTCATGGCATATGGTTTATTACAATTATATTTTTGTGCTGGAGCTTAATAAGGAGTGCTGGAAAATACGGAAAAAAATAAGTACTGCTTATTTCGCTCCAACTGGTTGTTTTATTTGTACTAGACTTGGCAGCTTCTTCATGAACTTCAGATCAGTGATGATATTACGTCAGGAGCGCGCCGCCAATATTTCGAAAATGGGACACACTCTTTTCTAGTCCTTTTTCCGCCTCAACTTTCCAACCCTTGTATTTTAGGTGTGCCTCTCGGGTGACTGCATCTTCTTACCTTGAAAAGCTTTCTTGTCATTTGCTGGCACAAATAAGTTGCACCGGTTTAGCTAAAAGAACCATCGTTTTAACCTTTCTATATCGCTATTTACGTATTGAAAACGAGTTAATTGCTAGCCCTGCCGTTTACACAACAGTGTAAAAAAACTAATTTCCGGTGGTTTGAAAAATAATTTTTATAGTAGAAAAATTAATTTACATGCGTTTACTTCTCTATCCCAATAGTGGAAATTACACGCTGCAGTGAACATAATCATTTTATTCTGGCATAGCCATCAGTAGAAGACTGTGCAGTGCTTATTTATGTACCCCAAATAAAATGAGCGTTGAGAGTAATTGATGATGTTAGCCACATTCAGCATTAATAAGACTTAAAAATTAGGTGCCTCATGAAAAAATGTTACCACCGAGTGTGCTGTGCATTACAGGGAATGAAATAATACTCCGCTTTATATGGCAATATAGCATAATAAATGAACTTTCCTTTCTCTTCTCTTCAGTCGCTCATGCATACTACTAAATTGACCAATGAAATCAATTTTCAGTCTGCCATACAGTGTGAAGCTCAGGTACTCTTTAAAAAGGCCGCAAACTAGCTTCAACCAGCATGTGCCGCCTAACGAACCATGTGCATCGCTGGGAAACGCTGAGCTGGCGACTTGACTCGGCTGATTCGTGATTCAGCGTTCAAGTCACGTCCAGTGCAAAGGAAGGCTCTCATCTGTGAATTTTTTTGTCATTCTTTGAAGAACTTATTGAATTATAAAACGGCTTTTATTTTGTGTCATTCTCTTTACCATTCGCTCTGTAGTCAGCACGGATTTTAGATTTCTTTCGAATAAGACCCTGTGGTTGGCAGCGACCCAAGTTCCAGAAGTTAGGCCCCACTGAAAAGAGACAACAGAAGGCAAACGCAGCCTACGAATGGAACTGTTACAGTATTTTCAGGTCTGTGCTAGCTTCCAGAGATGAGGTAATAGGAGTACTATTTTTCAGATGTAGTAGCACGTTCATTGTTTTTGTTGTGCCTCAAGTCTTGCTTGACGAATTGTGATAAAATAGGAAAGGCAGCCTCTGTGAGAAGTAATTCTTGCAGTATTTGAAAGAAAACAATGAACACGCACACACATCTTATGGCGTGGGTTGAAAGTATTTGCATTTATAGACGCAGCTACATTGGCTCATAAGGCATTTCTGCGGGTCCAGCACAATTCACACAGCAAGACAGCAGCAACAGCGAAAAATGCAGAATTTTCTTTACAATACAAAATACAAAAAAGAGCTGACAAATCTGCATCAGCTCAAAACACCGACGAAAACAAAAAACAAGAGGATTTCAAGAATTTTAACTTGCAGCTCTTTCTTTCCTCTGTTTTTACAGTACGTGGCACCAGCACGGCAAAAAAAATGCTCGTATGAGGAAAAACGAACCAGACATGCTAAAGCACGCTTTATCTCTGGATGAAGAAAAGCAATATTGAGTTTTGAGCATGCTTGTGCAATTGGCGGATGCCTAAATACAAATTGAAATAGTCTTTTCTATGTGCCCTCATTTTCTTTGCGACAGTCAAAACTGTTAACTGCAGAGTTCAATAGTCCGTCAGTGCGGTTTCTAGCCGTTAAAGAGGAGGTGCCGGTGGCTGCTGGATCTACCTAAGAGACTAATCTGCCGACAATCGCTTTTCTGTCACGAAGGTTTAGCTACTAATTGCGCCACCAATGACAACGCTGCATCTCCCATCTGCTGACACCGTCGACGGGAGCAGAATCGACGCTGGAGTTTGGTTCCTTGGCTTGCTTCTGTACCAATCATGCACAATAACCGAAATGCATTTCCAATTTAGTTAGCAGTGCATCCCCGCGATTTTGTTTTGAAGCGTCGCTTACCTGTTCGTACCTGCAAGAAATTTTTCTACTAACCGCTGCAATCTGTATCTTAGAGTACGTGTGATTTGTCCAGCAGGAGAATTCATTTTTCGCTAACTGTTACCACAGGCCCGAATATTTAGTTCAATCACAGCGCTCGAGCAGAGTCGAGCGCCGGAAAGACTGGTGCATGCCGAAAGCGTGGCTTTCTTTCAGTATGACTCTGACGAAACCAAAGGTTGTCCCACTGCGCTTTGGCTTTCCGAAAAACTTGGTACGCGTAAGGAGCTATATGGGCAGAATTTGGTATGCAAGCTCTTTCGTTTCAATTCTTCACGTATGCTATGAGAAATGTGACAGTGGACTGCCCTGGATTAATTGTGAAAACAGGCGCTTCATTCAGGAAAACTGAGGAGAAATCGAAGTGGGTCTGTACTGACCGATTATTTATTTATTTATTTATTTATTTATTTATTTATTTATTTATTTATTTATTTATTTATTTATTTATTTATTTATTTATTTATTTATTTATTTATTTATTTATTTATTGTACCCTCAGGGCCAAAGGCATTACAGAGGGGAGTGGGTTAATTAGGATAAAGAACAATGAATATAATACAGTCAAAACAGGTAATACAAAATAAATTTTCTCCAGATTAAAACAAACAACATTCACAAAGCGTAAATAACATAAAATCAATGTACATAACACAGTGGAAACAGATATAACACATGATCAACTTCTTTCAGAATAAACAATGTTAGCTATTGCGTCGTGAAAGGTTTTGTTATCTGCAATGGCTGCAATATCGGGGGGGGGGGGGGAAGGCGGTTCCATTCCACAGATGTGCGAGGAAGATATGACTGAAAAGAAGATTTGGTGTGGCATGTTGGGATGCCAACCTTATGGCGGTGATCGATGCGGCGTGAAATGTATTCTGGGGGTGATATGAAATAGTCGTGAAGCGTAACGTGATGATATAGCTTGTGAAATAGTGTTAGGCGACCAATTTTACGGCGAGATTGTAACGGTGGGAGTGACACGTTAGATTTCATGGCTGTGATGCTTGCCGTACGGTTGTAATTTGAAAGAATGAAGCGAACGGAATTATTTTGGACTAGTTCCAAGGAATATGCAAGGTTATCATTGTATCATTCGAACGGCAAGGAGGATACTTTCGCTAAAAACGAAGCTTTCATGTCTTAGAAAACGCCGTAAAATGAAATCCCGGCGTCCTCACAACCTGCCGATCCCCCAAGTAAACTGGTTTGGTTGGTTGGTTGGTTTATGGGGTTTAACGTCCCAAAGCGACTAAGGCTATGAGAGACGCCGTAGTGGAGGGCTCCGGAAATTTAGACCACCTGGGGTTCTTTAACGTGCACTGACATCGCACAGCACACGGGCCTCTAGAATTTCTCCTCCAAAGAAATTCCAGCCGCCGCGGCCGGGATCGAACCCGCGTCTTTCGGGTCAGCAGCCGAGCACCATAACCGCTGAGCCACCGCGGCGGCCAACTGGTTTCCTTGACACTGTTTCTTGCAAACTGATTTATTCACTGATTGACTAATATTTGATTCATTGAATGAGTGGCTGATTTATAGATTGATTGATTGATTGATTGATTGATTGATTGATTGATTGATTGATTGATTGATTGATTGATTGATTGATTGATTGATTGATTGATTGATTGATTGATTGATTGATTGATTGATTGATTGATTTTGGACGCGGATGCAAGTGCCTACCCTACACCACGTCACTTTAAAACGGCGATCAAGCAGTCCTCTCGGGGTAGATATCATGAGTTTGAATCGAGTGGAGGGAGAGTTCTAAACTGAATTATCTCAGCAATAATTACATATTTTGTGGACTCAAAAGCATCAACACCAGTAGAAAAAAAAACACAGAATTGATTTTTACTGAGAACAATAATTGCATGAAGTAAGTTTTCCTCAATGTCCTTTTCCCATCCTCTCACGCAAGGCACACGGGCTTTTTAGCGACACGTTAGGCGCGCCGACTTCTTCGATGCGCGAAAAATATCTATTTGCGTTTGCTTGCGATTATTGTGGCGTCGCTCACCGCTGCATGATGAAGCGAAGATGACGGTTTGTCTTGTGACACGGTGACTAATGAAATACTGTTCTAGTAAGAAGAAAAACAATCATTTATACTGTAAGTAATAAATTGCCGCATTTTGCTGCGTAAAGAAAAAAGCTAATTGGCCAGTTTGATTAGTTTTTTGATGCTGGGCAGCGGTTTTTAACATACCACTTGCTTCTTATAACAATTAAAGGAAGGTTACGCGCAACTTTCTCAACATTGATTGGGGTCCAAAAGCTAACCCTCGGGAACAAATATCCAAAAAAAATGATTATTTCGTTTTCCTTCCTTCTGATCACAATTGTACATGCCAAATATTGCATTGGATCAGGAAAACATTTCATTAGTGACCTAAGAAGGAAATGAGGCTGTGCGGGCTGACTCGAAAGCGGCGCGACATGTACCGTCTTCCGAAAACAATCCTCAGATTACCTACCCCCATTCCCGAATCCTTCGATGAATACTTGATGTGGCCTAAGGCGGACGAGTCCCCCCGTCGTAGTGGGTTCTTCTTTCACTTTCTCTGGTGCTAGCAGGCTGGCCCTCGCGTGCATCAGACATTGAAGCCACGCCAAGCAATCAGGGACGATGACGACCAAACGAACGGTGGTACGTGAAGGCAAGGCAAAGCAGGATTGCCGAGGCAGAATGGCAGCTTGTTTCCGCAGTCCCTGGCGTGCATCTCTATTTCGTTGCGCAGAATTCCCGAATACAACCGAACGGCGCTACCAGAATGCATTGTACTGAGCAGAGATCTGAGCAGAAGAGAGAGAAAAGTTTTACGTTGCGTGATTGCTCGCAGGGGAAGGCAAAGGTTATTGCAAAACAAACAACTCTCCGACGACATGCAGCCGGCGTGCGCCCACATCAGTGGCAAGGGTCCAGACGCTGTTGGTAAGCAATGAGATTGGTGCGCTGTTTGCTTCGACTTCGGTTTGTTCCGCAGTTTTTTGTAAGCTATAAATCAGACATCTTTGAGTTGCCGAATGTTCTTCGCCTGCCTTTCTATCATTTACTTGAGAAAGAACAACAAAGACAGACAGTAATGCGAACAAGACCAAAATAACTTGGGATGGCCGAGCACATCAGAAGGATATGTTTGGAAGAAAACAATAGCGGAGATGGTGCTTCTTCGAACGCGCATCTTGTGTTTTTGAATTCCTCCGGATCCGAAGAAAATGGGTTCCCAATATCGGGATGTAGCCTGTAGACTGTAATTTGGGGGCATGCTCTCGGATCGTGGTTGGTGTTTTCGAGCTGTGCGCCGCTGTACGTGTTCTCCAAGAAAATGCGCGTTGGAGACAGACCCCTTCCCTTGCGTGCACTGCGGCCGTAAAAGAAAATGGACCATCACAGGGGGAATGCAGAGGGAAAATAATCTTGCGACGAGTCGTGTGGGAGCATACGTGAACGCTCAGAATAGCTTAGCTCAGTTTGGGCAGTCACGTGAGGCAAACCGTCAGACGAGCAATGAGGTTTTCAAAACCTGGCATTGTCCTCTGAAAGAAGAAAACTGCTGTGCAGTTTTGTTCTGTAAAAATCTTGTGATTTGCACTGAGCTCCGACATGACCAATGTAACTGGAATAAGGTATGCCCTGTAATTGCCGTAATAGTGCTCCTTTCAGTGAGTTGTTACCCTTTTGCTTTTATCTTGCCTTTAGTCCTGTTAAGAACTCCCCTTCCATAATTTCTTGCCAAATTTAGATGACTTCAAAGGTTAACATGGCTCTTGAGCAAAACACCCAAATTAGTCTGTATTGTTTTTTTATTTACGACCTAACAACCACTGAACCTTTTCTTTTCTCTTGAACACAAACTCATAGTCCGCTAGGAAGCGTTATAGATGTTTAATGACGACGTGCGCTACGCGTTCTTTGTTTAGATTCTTGGTTAGTTTACCCTGAAGATTTCATCTGAAGTAAGCTTTCCATTGCATGTCGTTTTCGTGAAATAATCTAGCTACCTCTATTTCGACAATCGCATTACAGCGATTGTCGAAATAGAGGTAGCTGAAGCGTGGCCTTGTGGTAGAGCATCCGCTTCGCATTCGGGAGGTGCTGGGTTCGATCCCCAGTGCCGCCGGGTACCCACCGGTTTCTTTAATGGGTACAAGATTTCCCCTGGCCTGGTGCTCGGCTCTTCTAGGGTGAAATGCTTGGGAAAAGGGTCCTAGACCTAACAGTTGCCTTGACGGATGAGTGATAAGTTCCCCCGCCAAGCAACCGTAAGTCCGCCTCGTGCGGCATAAGCCCAATTTGTGGCCCTTTTTTCACACGACTCTTTGCCCACAGTGATGGGATTTGAAGGCGCAGGCTCCTTTCCCAAGCAATACAGCCCTAGGAAGCCGAGCACCAGGCCGGGCCATAGCTTGTACCCATTTTGAGAAAACCGGTGGGTACCCGGCCGGCGGCGGGAGTCGAACCCACCTGCATCCATCTAGCAGCGTGGTCTGCACATTGCAGGTTAAAACATAAAGACTAGAGGAAGGCAAATCATACCAGGTAGCGATTACGTAAGGTATTTGAAGTATATTCGGTACATTACCTATTTTAAATACGAAGGTACCACCTCAGCTGCATTAGCAGCTTGTGCCAAATTTAAATGATCATATCATCGTACCAGCCTTAAATAGAGGTGAAGTATTCAGTGAAAGCCTGCTGAGTTACCATAAATTTTTCTGTTCGCTGTGAACCTGCTATTAACAGAATCAGGAGGGATATTCTTTTTTTCTTTCAGGACATTGTATAGCGTTTCACCAGAACATTCCCTTTTTGTTAGTGCTTGAAACTTCTTTAAAAGGAAAGAGCTAAATCAGAGCCAAAAGCTATCAGTACAAAACTTTGCCTTAAAGAACCACAGGAATATTGAAAATATTTTTTAAGGAAGTCTGCGCTTAGGAACCTAATTCTAACACTGATTTCATGCGGTTGCATATGATGTACTTCTGCTGCAGTTAACAACATCTATAGCCGCACCGTTTCTACATACATGGCTCTTCTTTTATCTCTCTTCGTGAATCGTCGCACAAGGGCTTGTTGTGTGACACACATTGATAAACATAAGAATTCAAGCTACCTACAGGTTTAAACATGTAGTTTCTAAACACGAGAGAAGCGGCGATCACAATATAATGCTTATAATCTAGCGATTTCTCAGAATAAAGCCACAGTTTCAGCGCCAAAAAGATGCCAGTGCTCGTAAGCACGTTTGTGGTTATTCCATGGCAGGCGGGGCTAGCGTTGCAACGTGTAGAAAAACAACGCCAGTAAAAGTAAAGAAGCTAACCAGATTACCCCCAACAATTTAAGAAAAACTGAAAAAATAATAATTCCATTTCTTCGCATCGACATTGCACGTGCGAGTAAAGAGTGAGAACACTGGGATGCACAAGACTAAGGCCGGCTTTTCGAGGCAGTAGCCTTCTGGAGGCAGGAAGCGAGGCACTTACGAACTAAAACGATGCGTTGTCGGTGCGATCAGCGTTTTGGTCCGCGATGATGAAGGAATGAACAGATATAGAAGGACGGAGGGTGCAAAATGACATGAACGACGAACAATAACCACTTTGCGAAAGCATACTTGCGCTTTCATAGCGACTGTTTTTCAGAAAGGCAGCGTTGCCTGGGAGACAGATGCCTGGTCTTAGAGCAGCCGGCTGAACGGAACGCCTATGCGCCATCGTTCCGCCCGGTCGAAGCGAATCGGTGATCGTTCATAGCGTCCCGTCCGCCTTTTTTCGCCCTCGTCCATTCGGCGCGCAAAAATAGGGAGGCACGAAATGTAAACAAAATGCGTGGAAACTTTTTGATTTTTGTGTGCTTTTATCACATTCCGCGTTGCCCATGGCAGCATTACCGCGCCTGCCGGCTGATTGTAGCGTGGAGATAGTTCTTGAAGAGCTAACAGAACTAAGGAAAAGTATTAAAGAAATAGGCCATGCACTTAGTGAAACTTTTAAAATGACATTCCGCAGAGTACTTCGAATTTGCGGTAGATCATGTGGTCTATTCGTGGTGCGCGCTTGCGCTTATTCAACTAGTATGTGGTAGCTCTTTAGGGAGCTTTGTACTTACGTCGAAGTTACTCTTTCGAGATACTGGTCGAAGCTATCGGTTTACGTCTCTCGATTTATAACTCAGTGCTTAGGTATTAGAAATGTAACTCAAAACTACGCCAAGAGAACTAATATCAGATCGTCTTATTGTCATTGCCTTTTCTAAGAGGAGCTTGATCGGGATAGATATTGTAGCGTGCAACGCCAAAAAGAACACCCGCGCAGAGACGAAAAACCTGCGGCGGTCTCCTAGTGGTTCGAGCGCGCGCGAGAGAGCCATCTAACTTCTTCCTCTTCTAGCGCATGCGCTACTTCTGTCTCTTCTTCGAATGCATGTATCACTGCCCCCTCTTCTGCAGCATCGACACGATGCGGCTGGGAGTGAAAAGTCAGCGAAAGGGTAGAACACAGCTGCAGTGGACCGCAGTTCAGTCAGGTAGCCGGTCGTGGTAAGGCTTCATGCGAACAACGTGTACGACTTCAGTTCGGTGCGACCGGCGTGATGAACAAGCTGTCGGGGCGGGAGCAACTGCATAAGTCACATCACTGATGCGGCGCACTACTTCGTAAGGGCCGAAGTATCGGCGCAGCAGCTTTTCAGAGAGCCCGCGGCGACGAACAGGTATCCAAATCCACACAAGGTCGCCGGGAGCATAACTGACGAAACGGCGTCCACAGTTGTAGTTAGTGGCGTCAGCCTCCTGTTGACGGTGGATGCGCAGGCGGGCCAGTTGACGCGCTTCCTCAGCACGCTGAACGAAGGTATCTACGTCGATGTCAGCGTCAGAGTCGCAGTAAGGGTCGACGGGCAACATAGCATCCAACGGAGTGGTCACCTGGCGACCGAAGACAAGCTGAAAGGGGGTCAGTCGGGTTGTTTCCTGCAGGGCGGTGTTGTACGCAAACGTTACGTACGGCAGAATGGCGTCCCAAGTTCGATGCTCGACGTCAACGTACATTGATAGCATGTCGGCTAGTGTGCGGTTGAGTCGCTCTACCAACCCGTTTGTCTGCGGGTGATACGCCGTAGCACGTCGGTGACTCGTGTGCGTCAGAGTCATCACGGACTGGGTTAAGCGGGCCGTGAAAGCAGTTCCCCGGTCAGTAACAACAATGGCGGGTGCTCCATGACGCAAGACAATGTTGTGGACGAAGAACTGCGCCACTTCAGCAGCAGTGCCTTTGGCAAGAGACGTGGTCTCAGCGTACCGTGTGAGGTAGTCAGTCGCAACGACTATCCAACGCTTTCCAGACGAAGACTTCGGAAATGGGCCAATGAGGTCCATGCCCACTTGATGGAAAGGGGTCTTCGGTGGATCGACGGGGTGAAGAAATCCGGCCGGTTTCAATGGAGGAGTCTTCCGACGTTGGCATTCACGGCATGTTTTGACGTAGGCCCGCACCGATGGGAGTAACCTGGGCCAATAATACTTTTGTCTAATCCGCGCGAGTGTACGGCTGACTCCAAGGTGGCCGGCGGATGGTGCATCATGACAGGCACTCAAGATCTCAGACCGCAGCTGTGATGGTACGACAAGTAGGAACACTTCTTCGCTGTTGGCAAAGTTGCGCTTGTAGAGAACACCAGACCGTAAAGTGAAGGTGTGAAGCCCTCGAAGAAAAACACGCGGAATGGGAGCTTCACTGCCTTCGAGGTAATCGATGAGCGGCGCCAACTCCGTGTCCGCCCTCTGAAGCTGCGCCATTTGGGTGGTACTAACAGAGCCCAGGAAAGGAAAATCATCGGTGGTTTCTTCGGTATTGATTGGGATAGGCGCGCGCGACAGACAATCCGCATCCTGATGCTTGCGGCCAGACTTGTAAACTACTGTTAAGTCGTATTCTTGCAAGCGTAAGCTCCATCTAGCCAAGCGTCCTGAGGGGTCTTTGAGGCTCGCCAGCCAGCATAAGGAGTGGTGGTCGCTTACCACACGGAAGGGTCGTCCGTAGAGGTACGGTCGGAACTTGCAGATGGCCCATATCACTGCAAGACATTCTTTCTCCGTCGTAGAATAATTGGTCTCGGAGCGCGTAAGTGTCCGACTAGCATAACTGATGACCCGTTCTGCACCGTCTTGCCACTGGATCAGTACTGCACCAAGGCCAACATTGCTGGCGTCAGTGTGGATGTCCGTGGCAGCATGCTCGTCGAAATGGCCGAGTATCGGAGTGCTTTGCAGACGGCTGCGAAGCTCGACAAATGCAGCCTCTTCGTCGGTCCCCCACAGGAAGGGCGTGTCGTCACGAGTCAGTGCGTTCAGCGGTTCCGCGATTTTCGAGAAATCTTGAATAAAGCGCCTATAATAGGAGCACAGGCCTAAAAACCGGCGAACGGCCTTCTTGTCAGTTGGGCGTGGAAAACCTGAGACGGCAGCAGTCTTGTCAGGGTCCGGGCGAACACCTTGTGCGCTGCCAACGTGACCAAGAAAGCGAAGTTCCTCAAAGCCAAAATGGCATTTCTCGGCTTTGATGGTGAGTTGCGCGGATTTGAGCGCTTGTAGCACAATGCGCAACCGCTCCAAGTGTTGGTCAAAGGTGAGCGAAAATATAACGACATCGTCCAGGTACACCAGGCAGGACTGCCATTTCAAGCCGGAGAGGACAGTGTCCATCATGCGTTGGAAAGTGGCCGGTGCTGAGCACAGACCAAATGGCAGCACTTTAAACTCATAGAGGCCGTCAGGCGTCACGAAAGCCGTCTTCTCCCGGTCTCTCTCGTCCACTTCGATTTGCCAGTACCCGCTTTTAAGATCCAATGACGAGAAGTATCTGGCGTTCCGCAATCGGTCGAGTGCGTCATCTATCCTGGGCAGCGGGTAAACGTCCTTTTTGGTCACGCTATTAAGTTTCCTGTAGTCCACGCAGAAACGCAGAGTATTGTCCTTCTTTTTGACAAGAACCACAGGCGATGCCCACGGACTGGTGGACGGCTGAATGACATCGTCTGCAAGCATCTCGGCAACCTGATTCTGAATGGCTTCTCTCTCCACCGGGGAAACACGATATGGGCGCTGGCAGACGGGTCGCGTAGTCTCGTCAGTGATGATACGATGCTTGGCGAGTGGAGTTCGGCCGACCTTCGAGCACGTAGCGAAACAGTCCGCAAATTCTGCCAAGAGGGCCGACAGAAGATCCCTCTGAACCGACGGCAAGGCAGGATTTATTCTGACTGACTGAAGAACGTGATGTGGGCCAGCATACTCCGGAGAGGGTCCTCCCACGGTGCACAAACCTGGAACCTCAGCAACGTCGTGGAGGAAGGCAATAGCCATGCCTTTGGCCAGGTGCTGATATTCGTTGGCAAAGTTAGTCAGGAGGACGTGGGTGCGGCCGTCACGTAGTTGGACGAGACCTCTTGCAACGGCAAGTCCCCGCTTAAGCAGCAGTGGACTATGGCTGTCCGCTAGGCCCTCGTAGTCATGAAAGAGGTCGTTCCGCACGAGCACCAGAACACTGCACCGCGGCGGCACCGTGACGTCGTTCTCGACAATGCGCAGAGCGTTGCTGCAGGGATCGCGGGAGTCAAAGCGCGCCACGGCCTGTTTGGTCGAGAACGTGACACGTGCCTCCTGAAAGTCAATCACAGCGCCGTTCGACTGCAGGAAGTCGATCCCCAGAATCAAGTCTCTGGAACACTCGGGGAGTACGACAAATTCACCATCGTACGTAAAACCACTAATCCCAACTCTAGCCGTGCACTTGCCCACAGGGGAAATTAGGTGGCCACCAGCGGTGCGAATGGGGGTCCCCGTCCACGGTGTCAGAACCTTCTTAAGTTCTCCAGCGAAGGCACGGCTCATAACAGAGTAATCAGCACCGGTATCGAGCAGCGCGGTAATGTCAGTGCCATCAATTGTCACACGCAAATCGGATGCAGCGTATCTGATACTGTCGCTGCCTCTCTCTGTCCGGGTATCGTCGGCTCGAGGGTTCCGCGATGGAGGATCTTGACACGTCCCGACGTCAGCGGCCTTGCCTCCAGAGGTCGCTGGTGTTAGTTTTCCCGACGCGGACTCGGCGAGCGACGGCCAGCAGAGCTACTCTGGCGGCCAGGGCTGGAAGAGCGATAACGGAGAGGCGAAGGGGAACGGGACTCGCGCCTTCCAGAGTAGGCAGGGTTCTGGCGTGCCCAGAGATGCTGTGCAATCTCATGCGGTCGTTCGCCGTTCTGAGGGCAGGGTGCGTCGGGATGGAAACCGCGAAGGCCCACTTGGCGGTACGGACAGGCGCGGTAGAGGTGACCAGGCTCCCCACAGTGGTAGCAGAGAGGCCTGCGGTCCGGTGTACGCCACAAATCCGACTTGCGAGGGCGTGGCCCAGCTGTAGCAGATGCGGTTGCAGAATACGTGGCGATGTTACTCACGGAGGTCGACGGGGTCACACCGTAGCCAGGCACGCTTGCGTGACATGTGCCGATGTTGCGCACGCCAGGCGTTGGGGTAATGGGACCGTAGCCTGTCGTGCGACGTACAACAGATGCGTACGTGGGTCGGTCATCGAGCCGGGATAGCGCTTCGGGGACAGGAGGTGCCTGCGCAGCCTGTCGCACCTCGTCCCTGACAACTTCGGACAGCGCTGCCAGCGGCGCAGGTGCAACCTGAGGCAGATGGATCCGTTGCAGTTCCTCCCGGACAACGGAGCGAATTAGTTCACGCAAGGTGTCTACACTGCCGCCGAGACACGACGAAAAGCCTTCGGGCACCATGCAGTTGATGTCCCGGTTGTACTGGCGGGCCCGTTGTTGCAGCGTCGTCTCCATCGTGGTCGCCTCGGTTAGAAATTCCGCCACCGTGCGGGGTGGGCTGCGCACGAGGCCCGCGAACAGCTCCTGCTTAACCCCACGCATGAGATGGCGCAGCTTCTTCTCCTCTGTCATGTTGGGGTCGGCGCGCTTGAAAAGACGGGCCATGTCTTCGGTGTACATGCGCACGCTTTCGTTCGTGCGCTGATTTCGGGAGTGCAGCGCAGCTTCGGCCTTCTCCCGGCGGTCAGCGTTGGGGAACGTAGCCAGGAGACTCCGGCAAAACGTCTCCCAGGTGGGAAGTGTAGCCTCGTGGTTTTCAAACCACGTCCGAGCAGACTCTTCCAGGGCAAAGTAGACGTTATTCAGCTTGCGCTCGTCGCACCAGCCGTTGTAGCGTGCGACCCGCTCGAACGTCTCCAGCCAGTCCTCAGCGTCTTCGAACACGTCACCGTGAAAAGATGGCGGTGTTCGCGGTGGGTGGCAAAGGATCGGCGCCAGGGGCCTGGTGTCAGCGGCCATGGCAGTTGGACTCGACGGTAGAGGCTGGATCGGCGGCTGGGTCCTGGTGTCAGTGGCCATGTCAGTTGGACTCGGCGGTCGAGGCTGCGTCGTCCTTGTTGGCGGGTGAAGGGGCCCAAATTCAGGCGACTCTCCGCGGAGACGGCGGCTGGGTCGCTGGTGAACCGGTGTGAGGTCCGTAGTGACGCTGTACGGAGTTTGCAGGTCGGGAAGCGTACCCCGCACCTCCACCAAACTGTAGCGTGCAACGCCAAAAAGAACACCCGCGCAGAGACGAAAAACCTGCGGCGGTCTCCTAGTGGTTCGAGCGCGCGCGAGAGAGCCAACTAACTTCTTCCTCTTCTAGCGCATGCGCTACTTCTGTCTCTTCTTTGAATGCATGTATCAATATTTAGGGTGGTGTTTCTAACGCTGCTGCCAGTTTCGTGCAGCAGAAAATCGACAGCGCGATGACCAATTAGAATCTGCGCGCTGGTGCTACACTGTGAACTGGAGAGACACCCTGAAGGACACGATTTTTTTACCTGTAGTTCGATACGTCACTCTGTGTTCTTCGAAGTTTATACAGCGCATCTGTTTTGTGAAGGCAGCCATGAAAGTAATGGTCATGTCAAAAGTAAGTGGAAAAAATTGGCAGAGGCTCAGCTTGGTTAAGGCCGAAAATTGCGAAAGCAACTTCATCCGTTTCTTCAGCCCGCCGTCGTTTCCTAGCTTGAGCGAATCGTTGCAGCCTTGCCTTGTGCATGTCGGACGACATGGCCTGGCTGAAACGCACAGCGTGGTTACGCCGGGACGACAGCGACGAGCCGGGTCGGAGCCCGATATATCTCCGTGACGTCATCACAGCGAGCGCCTCCTCACGCTGCTGCTCGCCGCACCGTGGTTACGCTGGGACGACCGCGACGAGACGAGTTGGGGCTCTGTCTCTCTCCGTCTGGCGTGACGTCACAGCGGAGGACATGCTAAAGGTCAAACGTGGTTACACCACCGGGACGACGCTGAAGGGCTCAAACTAAGAGCAGTATTGCTTTCGCAATAAAAACATAGTAGATTTAGTGATGACATCCAGGGTGCTGCAAGTTAGGCGCCGCAGTAAGTTAGGGCACAAATGTGACCCTAAAAAATTCACACATAGGCACAGTTGGCACATAAATTTCACAAAACTGCGCGCTTGCGCTTATTGATCTCGGATGCATCTGCTTACTTGTGACCTCTTTTGCGAACTTTACATGCAACATTAAAAGGCTGCAAGGCACAAAGCGTTCAAAGCCTTGGCGAAAAGTACCGCCGCTTCCCAAGCTCAGGCTAGAATGGATGCTGGCGGATGGCCGTCCTTATCGCCGGCCCGCACAGGGTCGCAGAGAAATGACCACGCTCGATCTATCGACCCTGGCCATTAGCGCTGGCATCGCTGCGGGCGCTCCTAGAAAGCTCGGAAGAGGGTCAGGACATGGTACCGCGCCTTACTATCGACCTTCCGACCTTGCTGAGAGGGGAATCTTGGGATGATCCCAGTTTTGGTGTCACAACACTTGTTCAAAGGTACGCCTGACCCTGCGAGGAAGGAATTGCGGTAAGAAGTCTTTGCTGTCAATTTCCGTTGGAGAAAGGACAGCTGACGCATTTAAATCTCCCACTCGTGAAGGACGCTCTGTGTGTAGATTTATTCTCACTGTCCAGGTATTTTTTTATAAAGCAAGATTAAAATTTTATAATCAGCAGGATATTCTTCGAGACCAGCTGTCAAATTTCGCAATGAGCCATTCTTTTTCGTGGTTAATGTCTGGTTAGAAGCATGTAATCATCCCTATTAAAAATGTTGCATATAATAGCAATTGTCAGGTTAATCACTACACTACATCACTACTTCGCTACACTACTTCAGGACACATACGTTCAGCGGCGTGTTTTGTAGCTGACGATTCCATTCGTGCACTGGCTGCTGGCCTATAGCGGTGGCTATTACCAGCCGCATGTGAAACCGATCCCGCTGAAAAACCAAGCCGCAGGTGAAAACAAAATAGAATACAGCTTTGTACTAAAGCGAGTACACAAAGCCAAAACTAAAGATACTTTGGCAAACTTTCCATCTGCCCCGTGGTGCCTACTTGCTGCACTGCCGCCGGGGCAACGCATGCGTTAACAGTGTCTTTCCAGTCCCGTTGTGGGCGAAGCTGTCACGTGACGCGTGGAGACCTTAACTATGTCGTGAGCAGTGATGCAAAACTATCGATACTACTATCGATAGTATCGATTGTTGAGTCGCTACTGAACTATCGATGGTAAAACAACTATCGATAGTACTATCGATAGCCATATCGATACTACTTGATATATATATATATATATATATATATATATATATATATATATATATATATATATATATATATATATATATATATATATATATATATATATATATATATATATATATATATATATATATCAAGTAGTATCGATACTAGCAACTGTCAACAAGGGAAGGGGAATGAGGGGCTTCTAAATTGATCAACACCACAAAATAAATAAATTAATAAAAAGAAAATCCCCTGTTCCCCTGTGCCCCTTGGTTTCTGTGGCAGTTGGCGTCTGTCATATATATTTATATATTGTAACGTGCTTCCATAGAACCTCGACGGAAGAAGCAGAAGATGAAGGACGAGCAGAGAGAAAGGAAGAGAAAGAGCTGAAGGACGCTGGTAGGCTTCCTGCTTCCATCCTGCTCCGACCGATCCCCTCTGTGAATAACCCCCCGTGCGTGCTAAGCACGTAACAGCTTGGTGGAGGTGCTGGGTATCGACCACGGAGCATTCCATCTACCGAAGGAGCCGTAGACTCGCAGGCTTCCCACCACTGCCATCGGACATGCCTGGAGACGACAATGCCGAGCAACCCGGGACATCCACAGCGAACAACTGGCCACATTACCGAGAGCCCCGCACATTTTTTGGAAAACCTGAAGAGGACGTAGACGAGTGGCTGAAACACTACGAGCGGGTGAGCAAATACAATCGCTGGAACGCTGCTACCAAACTGGCTAACGTGGTGTTTTTCCTTGCCGCCACTGCCCTTGACTGGTTCGACAATCATGAGGATACACTGAGTTCATGGGCAACCTTTACGACCGAAATCAAGAAAAATTTTGGGGATGAATCGGCAACAAAGAAGCGTGCTGAACAGACATTGCTTCACCGCGCGCAAGTACCCGGAGAAACTTGCACGGCATACATCGAAGCCATCTTAAAGTTATGCAAGCTAGTTAACTCCAGTATGCTTGAAGAAGACAAAGTCGGCCACCTTCTAAAAGGAATTGCGGAAGATGTTTACAATTTCCTGATTAGTAAAGAGAGCCTGAGCACCACCGCTGACGTTATAAAACATTGCAGAACATTTGAAGCTCTTAAGCTGCGTCGAATTACCCCTAAATTCGGAAGATTGGCCAATGTCACCTCTATAGCCAGTGTTGAAGCCTGTCCTCCAAATTCTATGGCTGAAATGATTCGAGAGATTGTGCGCGAGGAATTGTCCAGATCCCGGGACACCTTCTGCCGCACAGAATATCTGCAGCACAGTTCTGCACCGGAGGAAGATGTTGCCGCCCTGTCGACTCCGTGGGCTCAACCTAACGGCACTTTGCCCAAGGACGATCGGAACATTGCCCAACGTTATGGCCACCAGCCGGCGGAAAGGAGGCCCACCTACCCAGAAGACGTTGTTCGTCAGCAGCGAGATCCTGGCTCCAGCCAACGTCGCGACTTTGTTCGCCAGGACTTTTATGGCGGTCGCTGGCGCTCTCAACCTTTGTGCTACCGGTGTGGCATTGCAGGGCATATCGCTAGATATTGCCGCCGTCGTTTCCCGACTTCTCAAGACTGCCAACCCCCAGCGCCTACTTACGGACAAGTGCACACCGCGCAGCAGCGACCCTCAACGTCCGCTTGGGACCCATACCGTCCGAGCACTTTGCGGAGTTCATCACCTGCATCTGACCGCAGTGTGACGCCGCCACCTCAGCGCCAACGGCGGTCACCTTCTCCTCGACGTCGTGCATCCCCTCCGCCTCCGGGAAACTAGGAGGCGCGGCCAATGGAGGTGAGGCCGCCGGCGAGTCGATGACGTCCAATATACCTCTGCCCGTGTTTATGTTGAAGAACAAGCTGGAAGTGTTTATTGATGGTGTGAAAACAATGGCTCTTGTGGACACTGGTGCTACCGTATCCGTTATGAGTTTGAGTTTTAAGAACCGTTTAGGTAGGAAAGTTATGTTTAGTGGTGACCGTGCAGCGTTATTTCGTGGTGTCGGTGGTGAACCTTTGGTTCCACTTGGTGTGTGTGCTTCGGATGTTGTTATTGGTGGTCTAACGTTTAGAACAGAATTCGCAGTGCTACCACGGTCAACGAATGATGTGATTCTTGGAATTGATTTTCTGCAAGAGTGTGGTGCAACTTTAGACTGTCGTACGGGAGAAATTGCTTTGAATTCTTCACTACTTTCAGCTCTTGTGGATAACTCGACACCGGATTTTGGAGCATTTGCGGTGGAAGAAGACACTATTGTACCAGCTTTCTCCGCAGCATTCGTGCGGGTTTCCTCTATTCACAATCAGTGCGAATCTTTTGAAGCTGTGGTAGAGCCTACGACACTCGCGTGCTCTAAGAAGAGTATCGTCGTGCCTCGTTGCGTCGTTCCCGTGGTGAGAGGCCGTACTGAGCTGTGGACAGTGAACCACTCTGAAGAGCCAGCTGTGTTGCCCCGGGGCCTCAAACTCGCCCGTTTCGAGGAAGGTGTGTCAGGTTCCGTCGCGACGTTAACCAACTCTGTCAGTGAGCAGCACGTGAAAAGAGATATGGAGACCCAAGTTAAGGCTATGATTAATCAGGCTCTTCCCACAACCGAGCGTCGCACTCTAGTGGAACTCCTTCTGAAGCACGTGTTCGTGTTCGACTTTGCCAAAGACGATTCTACACCACCGCCTACCAGTCGTATTCATCACACGATCAACACCGGCTCCGCACCTCCTATACGCCAGAAGCCCTATCGAGTCTCAGCCACTGAACGTAAGTTAATAGATGACCAAGTTCACGAGATGCTAAAGCGAGGCATAATTCGAGAGTCTTCAAGTCCTTGGGCAGCTCCAGTTATCCTTGTTAAGAAAAAAGATGGCACATGGAGGTTCTGTGTTGACTACCGTCGCTTAAATACGGCCACGAAGAAGGACGTCTACCCGCTTCCACGTATAGATGACGCAATTGATTGTCTGCACTCCGCTTCATACTTTTCTTCTATTGATTTGAGATCCGGCTACTGGCAAATCCCCATGCACGCTGCAGATAGGGAAAAAACGGCATTCATAACACCAGACGGACTTTACGAGTTTAACGTTATGCCTTTCGGATTATGTAACGCACCTGCAACATTCGAGCGGTTCATGGATACAATCCTGCGTGGCCTTAAGTGGCAAATTTGTTTATGTTATTTGGACGACGTTGTAATTTTTGGCAAAACGTTTAGTGAGCACAACAGCCGCCTGGATATTGTGCTTGATTGCATGGAACGAGCTGGCCTTATCCTCAATTCCAAGAAATGTCATTTTGGGAACCGTGAAACAATTGTTCTTGGTCATTTAGTTGATAAAGAAGGTGTTCGACCAGATCCAAAGAAAATTGAAGCTGTCAAAAGTTTTACGGTGCCTCAATCAGTGAAAGAGCTGCAGAGTTTTTTAGGACTCTGCTCGTACTTTCGACGCTTTATAGCTAGGTTTGCGGACATCGCTTACCCACTGACGTGTTTGCTGCATAAAGATGCACCGTTCAATTGGACCAGCGAATGTGACGCAGCTTTCCGACATCTGAAATTTCTTTTGACCTCGGGCCCCATCCTACGCCACTTCTGCCCATCTGCACCAATTGAAGTGCACACTGATGCAAGTGGTATCGGTATCGGCGCTGTACTTATACAACGCCATGGTCACGATCAGCACGTGGTAGCATATGCCAGCCGGTCATTGAGTAAGAGCGAAAGAAATTACACGGTTACTGAGCAAGAATGTCTCGCCGTTGTTTTCGCTGTACAGCGCTTCCGCTCCTATCTGTACGGGAATGCTTTCACCGTCGTGACCGACCACCACTCGCTTTGCTGGCTAGTGAGTCTTCGTGACCCCTGTGGCCGGCTTGCTCGATGGGCTTTGCGCCTACAAGAATTTAATTTCACTGTGGTGCATAAAAGCGGCCGTAAACACTCAGATGCCGATTGTCTTTCCCGTTTGCCGCTTCAAACGACTGATGACGACGCAGACAACTTTGATGAATACTTGGCGTCACTTTCACAAGCCTTCCCCGATCTTCAAGTTTTCCGAACTGAGCAACGCAAAGACCAAACATTAACCTCTTTGTTTGATGCCGCTCAAGATTCTGTAAAGAATACTTTTTGCATTCGCGACGGTTTGCTTTATAAGAAGAATTTCGCTTCTGGAGGAGCACGCATGCTTCTTGTCGTACCCGAAAACCTACGCATCACAGTTCTTGAAATGATGCACGACGACGCCACGTCTGGGCACTTGGGAGTGACACGCACACTCCACCGCACACAGCAACGATTTTACTGGCCTAACATGCGTTCAACCATCCAGCACTATGTAGCCAGCTGTGTGCAATGCCAGCGCTTTAAGCTGCCGACTTCAAGTCCACCTGGCAAACTGCGGCCAATCACACCTCCAACAGCCCCGTTTGAGCAAGTTGGCATTGACCTCCTTGGACCTTTCCCACGGTCCTCGAAAGGAAATCGATGGATTCTTGTGTGCGTAGACCACTTAACCCGTTATTGTGAGACAGCCGCGATACCAGCTGCTACTGCGTCTGAAGTATCTAACTTCTTACTTCGTTTCGTCATTCTTCGGCACGGCCCTCCTGCAGTTCTCATTAGCGACCGTGGACGCCAATTTACAGCGGACGTTGTTGAAGAACTTCTCCGCCTCAGCAGCTGCAGTTTTCGCCACTCCACGCCATATCATCCCCAAACGAACGGTGTGGTAGAACGCACTAATCGGACGCTCACCACCATGCTTGCTATGTACGTCGCTGCAGATCATAAAGACTGGGATGGCGTCCTCCCGTTCGTTACTCATGCATACAACACAGCGCAACATGAGACAACTGGCTACAGCCCCTTTTACCTGCTCTATGCTCGCTCGCCTCGCTGTGGCCTTGACACCATTCTACCATTTTTCATCCACGACGAACCTTCTCTTGCGACCACACTCTGCAGAGCTGAAGAAGCTCGCCAGCTTGCCCGCGTTCGAATTTTATCTTCGCAAGAACGTTCCAAGAACCGCTACGACGTACAACACCAAGAAGTTTCTTATGTTCCTGGTGACATTGTGTGGTTGTGGACCCCTCTACGCAAGCGTGGTCTGTGTCAGAAACTGCTATCCCACTACACTGGACCGTTTGTTGTGTTGGAGTGCATTAGTGACGTTAATTACGTTATATCGCGACTAACTGCTAGTGGTCGACGGTCACGCCAGTCTCAGGTGGTGCATGTAGCCCGCCTCAAGCGATTCCATCCCAGGCGGTCTGTTTAACTCGCCCGACGGGCTTCGTCTGCGAGGAGGGAAATGTAACGTGCTTCCATAGAACCTCGACGGAAGAAGCAGAAGATGAAGGACGAGCAGAGAGAAAGGAAGAGAAAGAGCTGAAGGACGCTGGTAGGCTTCCTGCTTCCATCCTGCTCCGACCGATCCCCTCTGTGAATAACCCCCCGTGCGTGCTAAGCACGTAACAATATATATATATATATATATATATATATATATATATATATATATATATATATATATATATATATATATATATATATATATATATATATATATATATATAGGATAAAGTCACCAGAACTTGAAACACATAACAAGATTTAATTCACGACGTTTCGGCTGGAGGACCAGCCTTTTTCGAGTGTGCCTCGTGGATGCTATAAAAGCTGCTTGTTTCAAATACTGTAATACACTCGAAAAAGCCTGGTCCTCCAGCCGAAACGTCGTGAACTAAATCTTATGTTTTTCAAGTTCTGTTGGCTTTATCTTATATTAATCAATCAGCTGCCAAGAAATAATTTACACACATATATATATACACACATATATATATTCCTTCTATAAGATCAACCACGCGTACACCGAGCATCCTAAACTTGGATTCATGAGTGTCCGGTACGGTGGTGATGGTATGAGTGACAGGACTCGCCGTTTTCGCAGCCTACGTGCCACCGAGCTCTGCAGACGTTCCCTACGTAAAGTTACTGGATAAAGTGTCAGTGTGCGAATGTCCTAGTTGCGAAGCATGTGTGCGAAAAGCATTGCTGCAGTGGTTACGTCAGCAAGACGACGTCTGCAATACACGATGGTGTCGTGCTAGCCAGCACAAGTTGTGCAGTTCTTTCATCGGATGCAGTAGCAGCTATCTTTCCGAACTGACCCAGCTACCTTTTAAACTAAACTGTCCCGTTTCTGCGTCCCAGTTGAAAGTGGTATTGAAATTAATTTAACTCTAGTGTGCTTTCACAACCCGGCCAGTTTTCTTTAAAATGGTTAATTTGTATACAGAAGTGAACGGTGAGTGGCTAGTTTGTATGACATGATTACAAAAGATAGAACTCAACAGTGGACAGGACACAGGAAAGAAGCAAACAGGACGAGCTCTGATCTCGTCATGTTTGCTTTATTGCTGTGTCCTGTCCCCTGCTCGATTTTATGTTTTTTATATAGGTCGGCGTATTGAAGAAAAATGCACCTTACATGCTCAGTGTATATGCCATGCTATCACGAGCCTACAAATAATGACATGCACAGCATTTAACGTTCGTTCTTCTTGTCCCGGCCATCATGCTGTCGAATGCTTTCGTTACGATGTGATGCATAGATATATTATGTAGAATTGCTTCTCTAATCGGGGATTTTGTGCTTATATTTAGCTTTTTTCTAGCTCGTGTATCAAGATGGCCTTCTCAGGTAGTTTTCTACTTGAAATGCTCCCGAGATTTCGCCGATAAACCCCTGCCACGCTTACAACCTCACCATCGCCGAAATGCTTGATAAGCATCGCATTACATTTCAATGCACTGAACACAAGGTAGATATGGTCTAACTGAATGCATCTAAATGTAACTGATTATATGTATCGATGAAAATACTCTGGGTCTTTTATTGCGGAAATAACTATTTTAGGCGTCCACAAGCTATTTCATAAATGCATGAATTGGGTATTGCTGGCAGTCAGCTATCGCAAATCCCACGCTGGTGGCTCGGGGTTATTGTACTCGGCTGCTGACTAGAGGGACGCGGGTTCGGTCCCGAGCCATAGTGGCTGTATTTCGGAGGCGAAAGGCCAAAGGTTCGTGTACTGTGCGATGCCAGTGCACGTTAAAAACCACAGCTGGTCGAAATTTATTCGGATACCTCTACTACCGCATCCTTCATAGCTTGAGTCTCTTTGGTACGGTAAGCCTCTTAAGAACGTGAAATCAATCACGTATCGCGAATGTTTTGGTTATATCGCTTGCCAACGAGTGCATAATATCAGTAGTGTTACTATTGGTAGTCTTACAATCGACAGTCTCAGTATCGATAATCTTGCTATCAATAGCGGTACTATAGGTAGTAATACTATCAGTAGTAATACTATCGATAGCAATACTATTGATAGTAATGCTATCGATAATACTGTGGATTGTTTTTTTTTTTTTGCACTATCAATATTTTTAAAAAACTACCGATACTTTTGACAGTCAATTTCCTGATAGTTTTGCATCACTAGATGGCGCCGCGCGTGTTACATAATGACCGCGCCCACGGGTAACTACGGGTGACGGCTCTAGTGCGGAGCCATGGCGCCATGCTTCGCCGTGGCGCGGAGCCGTTGAAAACAGTGAGGACGGCTGCAGGCAGGGGTCCTGAATGTTGCCCTCTGCCGCTTGAAGGACGACACGGACGTATGGTTGTTTTTCAGACGCGAGGCTTTACAACGAGGTTTCGTCTCTACAGTGAGTTACGCCGGTACTGAAAGGCACTTCATGCTTACGTCTCTCTCAGCCACGAGATAGAGTGCATTATATATTGTATCGAAAGGTGCGTTGCAGGTAGCGTAAGTGCCATTTAATTATAACGATGTCCTTGAAGAGAACTTTAGAACGCCCACTGAACCACAGGTAGTTTAGGTTAATGCAAGTACCGACTGGAAACATCAATGGCAGTCTTGACGAGACGGCAGAAGGGTTAATTGCTTTAGGGTAAGCAAGTCATTTGGCAGGTACTGAATGTCGTGGGTTCGAGTCCCTCTAGAGGCTAATTTTTGTTTCCTGAAGTTTTGCTGTCTTGTGGAGGGATGAAAGGAGAAAAATTAAGCAATTAAATACGTTCCTACACAAAAACTTCGGATTAGTCATTAAGGGAATCAAGAGGAAGTGTGATAAGAAAATCGATACGTCTGGCATAGGGCTTTTCCTCTGTCCCGTTTCAGAGGTGAGTTCGCCTTGGAGCTAGGCCTATGACGTCATACCAGCTTGATCCGACTCTTCAGGGGCTAGGGGTGGAGCCACATGGGACGGGCTCTGAAAAATAGGTCTCGCTCTGAAAGGACTTCTCCATGTACTTAAATATAGCGCCGCTCTTTCCGCTCGTTCTCAAAGCACTGATGTGAAGCTGTTGCAGGAAATGTCTTTCATAAAAGCGTGATAGAGAGGTTGATGAGGAGAACGGAACTAAGAGGCCCGCATTGTTCTGCGCAACCTGAATCTTTAAAACCTTATTCGCTATGCTTTTTTGAAATAGTACGCCTTTTGTTGAACTTTCAGTAGGGCATAAATTACTGCCCACAGTTAGTTTTTATTCTGAACGTCTGACAAAATTGCAAAGGCGAGCAGATAAAATGTACACCAAAAAGTTTTTTTGAGAAAGCAGGATATACAAACTGGCAATGTTGAAATAATAACATCAATTTACTTTTTCTGTATTTAATCAGATTAGAAAGAGTTCTAAAAGATATGTTGGCTATTCAATTAAAGTTAACAAAAGAGCCTTCCGAATCAAATGGAACACAGGAACGAGCGTTTTGAGAACTTTGATTTGGACTCAGCAAAAAAAGGCAGAAAACACTCAGAACCACTGAGGAGAGCAGCCATTGTACGTTGAGCTACCAAACGTAGAAAGTCTGCGACAACGGCTCGGGTAATCCGATCAATGAGGTTCGGTCGAAGGTTCCCGAAAACGGCGAGCGACTGCAGTTCACTGAAAACCCCGTTTACAAGCAGTAAGCCCTGTACCCTGTTATCAAGGGCCTTCGTTCGGAGCAACAGCCCGCGTGGATCAATCGGATATGTCGAACTGCTGGTTTAAAATGAAGAAGCCGAGTGAAAAAGCAGAACATAAATGAACAACAAAATCGGAGCAGCGTTCCATTTCATCTTCAGCTGCGCCCAAAATTAGGACGATATTTTTCCCAGTTCCACGCGTTTCACCTTCCTTCATTTTTCACCACCAACTTTGTCGAGACAAAATCGTAAGAACTAATGCAATAACATCGCTCTTATACGTCTAGATGAAGTTCAAACAGAAAAAAAATTGCTGTTTTTTTTTATTGCGCTTTGTTGCACTAAAAAAAAACATCATTAAATTAACATGCAGGTTAGTGCGTTTGACATGGCTGTAGTGTGCACAGCACCCGCAACAGGGACAACACAGGCATGTGGCTCTGCTGTTACCTGTCTTGGCTGGACTCGAGCACTGAACTCTCAAGTGTATTGAAAATACTTCGCAACAATTTTTACTTTTTCTTAACTTTATTCGCTTTTTTCTAGTTCATTGACGCTTACAAATTTGCCCAGCACTCCTCGAGGTCTCAGCTGTCAAGTATAGTTACTTTTTTTTCAATTTTTGTGCTTTGAGGAAAGTATATCGTTCAGTATTTAATAATGACCATGATTGAAACCTTCGGAAGACACGCCAGGAGAAACTAGATCGTCCAGAAATGAAGCTTTCAGTGAATCAGCACCGGACAGGAAGCTGTGAACATTCATTGAAAAGAGCGATCCCATTCACACAAGCGGTGTGTAAGGTGCAACAGCAGGAATAACAGTTGCAGTCACCAAATACATGTGTCTGTAGGGTGGATGTCAGCCAGCAGACCTGACTGACTTAATTCCCAAGTGAAAAAAAAGTGACTTTCTTTTTTCTTTCCCGCAGGTTGCCTGGTAGCATCCAGTTGCGCTTCCGCCTCGACGTCGACCCGGGGTGTCGCAGGACCCCTACCGTCCTTCCGTGGTCCCTCGTTCACGTTGGAGCCGCCACACTGGCTAGAGTTCTCCAACGCCAGCGGCGGCGAGGTGCGCTGCGAAGCCCAGGGGGAGCCACCCCCGCAGCTACTGTGGGCCACGGCGGACGGCAGTCCCGTCACACCTGTCCCCGGTGCCCGGCTGCTGGCCGAAGACGGCGCTCTCGTCTTCCCTGCCTTCCCTGCGGACGCCTACCGGCAAGATGTGCACGCGGCCTCTTACCATTGCCTCGCCTCCAACGAACTTGGAACGGTGGCCAGCCGGGATGTTCACGTCAGTGCCGGTGAGGGGACGCCACTGCTTCTTCGTTCTCTAATGTGACAAAAAACTTTGATCTTCCATTACATTTCTGTGCATAGATATGAGTTGTGGCTGATTAAATATTACTGGACATTCGTCGACCAGTGCTTCATTAGGGGTTACGGCACGAGGTTCAGCCACTCTCCGTAGAATGATATGCGTCAACAAATAAGAAACAGAACTCAATAAATCCTTGAAAGCTGCCGTGCTTCGAAGCTTGCATTTCAGCTTAGTGTCAAAACATTGTCGAACGAGTGATTATAACCCCTGCAGGTGGCAAGGTGTGTTTTCGGAGGGTGTCATGCGCAAATGCTACAGCGCTCCCTAAAAAGTGACATAGAAGTCAGCTTTCTGATTCTCAGGTTCAAGCTATTTTTGCCACATGAAAGCGAGCTGTTCCTATTTGAGCTCAGGCATTAAATTCAGCCTGCACATTAGGTTAGTTTTCTTTCCAGGTTACGTGTGACTTCTGTGAACAAGGCAAAAATTAGATCAATTCAGGGGGTTTTTTGTTGCTTCCTTTAAACTTTTCTTGGAATGAAATTTCATGGATGCTCAAAGGTATACAGCTAAAGTACATATGATAAAAGTATACAGGTAATGCAAGGGGAAACATTTCTTAAACCTGCTTTTCTATTTTGTCGCAGAAGGAGTCTGTAGGGGTGGTTTGCCAGGTGGTCCATTTAAAAACAAAACATGCGAGCTTTCAATTGGGGCGCATAGGCGCACAAGATAGCCTCTGTTGCGAGATCATAGCGGCGCTGGTTTGGTAGTATAACTCAGTGCATTGCACTATATTCCAGTTTAAAACGCGGTAACAGATCTACCGTCTCCTCGTGGACAAAATGACTAAGACATCAATGTTGCCATTCGTGATAGAACACTGCAGCGAAAGCAGCACTACGACAAAAGAAAGGCCTTGTGGCGCCAACACCCTGCGTCACCGTGTCAGAAGCCAGTGCAGAATAAGTCCATTGTTTTTATCTTTTGATTGCGACATCGCACTAAAATTAGCGTTAAAAAATCACTGAAGATTTAGGTGCACGGCAAATTTATGAAAGAATTCCAGCAAAGCCCGACGCTGGGGCGTCCAGCACCAATCTTCTACATCCCGCGATCGAAAATCGTTCGGTCGCCATTTTAGAAGCGATTCTATCGCCAAGGGGGCCGTCGACGGCGACCAGGCTGTTCGGCAGGAAAAAAGTTCGTCAGATTTATTTAGAACACCTCGTAATTAGAACAAATTGTCGGCCGCCGTGCCGTTCGACTTATCAATAAACAAATGTTTGTGTCTAGTTAAAATTCGCACTTTACCTACAATCTGAAACAAAAAGAATTGAATATTCAATGCTGCATCATATAATGAAGTGTACAGCGCAACCAAAGGCACGCACAGTGAAGGCGGGATAACTTCATGTTCTAGACGCAGCACTATGTATGTCTCCAGTCGCGAAGCACTCTTCATGAAGCCTTCGAACTGACTATCCCGCGAAAATCCCGAAGTTTAACGCATAATTGCAACTTCCCGTCCCACGGAAGGAAATTGCTTTTTTACTAGCACTTCATGTGTCTTGCGCTATGAGTAGTGTTAATAAATCCTCCAGACATCAGTCAGCTAGCTTACTATCAAGCGTCGCCCGCATTTCACTTTCTCTCAGAAACGAATTGTAGTTCCCAGGGACTCAGTTTTAGTTGAATGCGACGAGTTACCCGAAAACATTACAGGGTCCTTGCTGCCTGTCATTTCCTTTACGGCAGTAGCACGGAGGTTAATTCATTGGGTTACGAGACCTTTCTTCCATTCTTCGGGAAGTGGTGATTTAAGTTGCGGTCGCTAAGTTGCGGTTCCTTTTATTATATCGCAAGCGCATTCCGATCGGCAGTGAGCGCTCCAAAATGGTCGCAACTGAAGAGGCATATCTATTTCTACTGAGTAGCATTGGAAGCAGACGGAAACTAAGTGCTTCTTGGTTTCTGAGCTTTCTGTATTGCCTTTTCGTGTTTCTCATCGTTCTGCCAAGACGCTTTGTGAAACAAAATTGCTGAGGTAAAATAACCGGGCATTGCTTCCATATTTAACAGTTTCATGTTTTCCTGCTGCCATAGCCAGTTATAAGTTTTATTTGTAGTGAAATCTACCAGGAATTGTATACAGCAATGCATTTTCATTGGTTAAATTCGCAGTTCTTTTTCAAAACTTCACCTCCTTTTACTTAGTTTTTTTCAAATGATTACAATTTAACTTTATACTTTTATGCTAATACATGATGAATCTTTAGTGGAAGAAGAAGAAGTAGGCATTCGACCACGTTTAAAACCTCTTCTCGAGATCCAGAGACTGAAAACAATAGCAGAAAATTTCATTCTAAAAACAATATATGCGACATTGTGCTCCGGGCCGCCATGTGCAAACCCCAAGAGGAAAAACGAAAACATTAAAGGTGTAGTGGTGTAGCTCCTAAACCACTACCTTTCTTAACTCTTTAATGCCCATCGTATTGTTACGACGCAGTGGAAGTGGAAGACGAAGTGGACTCCCGCGTGAAAGGGACGAACGAAGAAGAAGAGGTTGATGGTGCTTCCTGTTCGCGCTGGTGCTCCCGGCTAGGAATTATTCACCTACGGGTTGTAAATAAATGTAAATAGTATTTCCCCGTAACATCTTTGGTGGAGGTGCGACAAGACGGAACTACGCAGCGGACGCTACCTTCCACCCCCGACCTACCTTTCACGCCGCCGCTACCTTCCACGGCCGACAATGACGGAAACAACTCCTCCAGATTCGGCAGCATCGGTGTCCTCCGTCGTCCTCACTCACCCTCGTGATCCTGGACCCTTCTCTGGGGACGACGACGCTGACGTCGAGACTTGGCTTCGCAAGTATGAACGGTGCAGCGCTAACAACCGGTGGGACCAAACTTTCATGCTTGCGAACATCGTTTTTTACCTCAAGGGCACGGCGCTCAAGTGGTACGATACCAACGAAGAGACATTGACCAGTTGGGATGACTGTAAGCAGAAACTTATCGACCTTTTCGGCAAACCACTCGGCCGGCAGCTTGCCGCAAAACGAGATCTCGCAAGTCGCGCCCAGTCATCCACGGAGTCCTACGTCTCTTATATTCAGGATGTGTTGGCTCTTTGCTACACCGTGGATACAGAGATGAGCGAGGCTGACAAAGTGGGCCATGTGCTCAAGGGCATCGCAGACGACGCATTCAATCTGCTCGTTTACAAAAACTTTGACAAGATTGAAGACATCATAAAGGAATGCCGCCGCTTCGAGGACGCCAAAAGCCGACGGATAACCCAGCATATCGCACGCCTGCCCAACACGGCTGCGTCTTCGTCGTGCCAAGATCTTTGTTCTCGGAACCAGCCGACCTCACCTGAGAACGTGACCCGTATTGTACGCCGTGAGCTTGAAGCCATTGCTCCGGCTTCCTTAGCAACACCCGTAGCCAACCAGCCCCTGTCCCTTCCACTTATTCAAGCCGTCGTGCGACAGGAAATTGCTAACTTAGGTTTAAACTCTGTCGCCGCTCTTCATCCCTCCCAAGTCCCTGAAGTCCCTCCTCTCTACCCTGTCCGGCCTGTTTACACCGCTCCTCGACCGTGCAACCCCTCCGAGTGGCGTACACCTGACGACAGGCCCATCTGTTTCAACTGTTCCCGTGTCGGCCACATCGCCCGTCATTGCCGTAGTCGATGGTATTGCTCCCAGCGGACCCGTTACTCGGCCCCACATTATCGCCCCGACGCTCCAGACTCAAGCTCTTCCTCGCGACCCTTGAACCCATCAAGCCCCACCACCGACATCTCGCCGCCCCGCTTCAGCCGCTCACCGTCCCCACAGCGCCGCCAGTCCCGTTCGCCGCAACGACCGCGCGCTTCCTCTCCTGGCCCCTACGGACGATCACAGGCGGAAAACTAGTTTCTGCAGCGTCTAGAGGTGATGCTGCAGTGACGACCCGGGCCCAAAATCCTCGTTTAGTTCTTCGTGCCCCGCGCAATTTACTGACCATACAAGTCGATGGCGTTGCCGTCTCTGCTCTGGTTGACACGGGCGCCCACATTTCTGTGATGAGTTCCGACCTACGACGCCGCCTTCGCAAAGTACTGACGCCTGCTCCTACAGCCGTTGTTCGAGTTGCCGATGGTACAACGTCCCCAGTCCTCGGCCTGTGTGCTGCTCGTGTGACGATTTCTGACCGACAAACCACCGTGCTCTTTACCGTTCTGAATCAGTGCCCTCATGACATCATACTCGGCCTTGATTTCCTTGGTGAGCACGCAGCCCTTATTGACTGTGCTACAAGTGTGGTTGAGTTGGACCTACCGTTCCTCTCTGACCCACCTGCCCCAGTTGTGCACCGTCTCTGTACTGCCGAGTTCATCCGGTTGCCACCTGAAGCCGCTACTTACGTATTGTTTAAATCTGTTCCACCTCTTCCTACCGGCCAGTATATCATCACTCCTGTCCTTGATTTGCCCGTCAGGACGGGCCTTCATCGAGGGCCTCAGTTCTGGAAGCTCGAAGCGGTCCCTGCAGCTCTTCGTTACCGAAAATGACATCCTCTATCGCCGCAACTTCCGTCCTGACGGGCCCTCCCTCCTTCTAGTCATTCCCCAGCAGCTGCGGTCTTCTATAATTGCAGAACTCCATGACCTGCCTGCCGCTGGCCACCTTGGTGTGGCACGAACTTACGACCGGATACGGCGCCGTTTCTTTTGGCCTGGATTATACCGTACAGTCCGGCATTACGTCACCACTTGCGACCTCTGTCAGCGCAGGAAGAAGCCTTCGGTACCACCTCCTGGTCTTCTGCATCCTATAGACGTGCCTGTGGAACCGTTCCACCGTGTAGGGCTCGACCTCCTTGGGCCATTCCCGACCTCGGACTCCGGAAATAGGTGGATCGCGGTAGCCACAGACTATGCGACTCGGTATGCGATCACCCGTGCATTGCCTACGAGCTGCGCGACCGATGTGGCAGACTTTCTTTTGCACAATCTCATTCTGCAACATGGTGCCCCTCGTCAGTTACTCCCAGACCGCGGACGCTATTTCCTGTCCAGAGTTGTTGACGACATCCTGCGTTCATGTTCTACCAAGCATAAGATTGCCACAGCATACCACCCGCAGACCAACGGGCTAACCGAGCGTTTGAACCGAACATTGACAGACATGTTGTCTATGTACGTCTCCCCCGACCACAAAGACTGGGATCTCGCCTTGCCCTACGTCACGTTCGCTTACAACACCTCGCGGCATGACACAACTGGTTACTCTCCTTTTTATCTCTTGTACGGGAGACACGCCGTCCTGCCTTTGGATACACTCGTCCCATCTGCTGACCGTCCAGTCACCGCCTATGCCCGTGACGCCATTGCTCAAGCTGCAGACGCTCGCCAAATCGCCCGTACTCGGCTACAAGCGTCCCAGCAAGCACAGAAGTCTCTGTATGATCATCACCATCGCCATGTCACTTACGAGCCGGGGTCGCTCGTTCTTCTGTGGTCCCCTTCCCGCCGCGTCAGTCTTTCTGAGAAACTTTTGTCCCCCTACCATGGTCCTTATCGCGTTGTGCGTCAGGTCACCGACGTCACGTATGAAGTTGCACCTCATACACTTGCGTCCTCATCATGTCGACCATCCACCGATATTGTTCACGTTACGCGCCTCAAGCCCTATCACGCAGCTCCTCTCTCATCGGCCTAGCACCGGGACGGCGCTTGTGCCGCCGGGGGTCATGTTACGACGCAGTGGAAGTGGAAGACGAAGTGGACTCCCGCGTGAAAGGGACGAACGAAGAAGAAGAGGTTGATGGTGCTTCCTGTTCGCGCTGGTGCTCCCGGCTAGGAATTATTCACCTACGGGTTGTAAATAAATGTAAATAGTATTTCCCCGTAACAGTATTATCAATGCCCTAGACTGTAAACACACGAACCTGTTTAATTTGTGCTTCCACAAATTCATCACTTCTGCACAGACCTGCTGAAACAGGACTTTCCGACAAGTTTTAAACCCCCACCTACAGAGGATGCATGAGGCCCTCTAGAAGGTAGCAGGCGGCATCATCTAGCCCTAACGGCTGAACGCCGTAGTATTTTCGTCGTTAAAACTGATTCAGTAGGAACTGAGGAAACATTTTTGCATTTTGCTATAAATTTATTGCATGTGCGTGATTGTTTCTTAGCAGGGCTCTTTTGCTCAGTAATTTAAAAATGGTCATAATTCAATGATTCTCTACGGATTACCAGGAGCTTGTTAAATACTGTACCCATTATTAAATTTTTGCAATGGAATTGCAGCTAGTGAGGGTGCGTTACAGGAACTTTTATCCGCCGTTTTACGTGCCTGGGCAGCGCAGTACTAAAACGCGAGGTCTTTTACTGCGCACTTTACAGAGAGAGTTTTGGTTTGGTTTGGTTTATGGGGTTTAACGTCCCAAAGCGACTAAGGCTATGAGAGACGCCGTAGTGGAGGGCTCCGGAAATTTCGACCACCTGGGGTTCTTTAACGTGCACTGACATCGCACAGTACACGGGCCTCGAATTTCTCCTCCAAAGAAATTCAGCCGCCGCGGCCGGGATCGAACCCGCGTCTTTCGGGCCAGCAGCCGAGCACCATAGCCACTGAGCCACCGCGGCGGCTGCAGAGAGAGTTTTCGTTTGCTGAACGAGAGAAGAACTAAATACTTTCGCTTGATGTGAAGTTCTTGCTGCATTATTGCCGCAGCAACATCTACAGCTACAGAGGCTAGAGCTTCTCGAATTGCAAACGTATCTAAACAAAAAAAAGAGCCTCGAGGACTGCAGTGCTTTAGCCGAATTTTCATGTTAACGCTGATATGGCATAAATGTCAAACCCTTCGGCTGCTATTCTGCGCTTGAAAAGAAGTGTGCCCTGAATCAACTGTATCTACCGCTCCATTCTGTCTTGTTCTCCAGTGGTGGACTACCACTACGAGCCTCGAGTCTACGACGGCTTCGTCATACGCGGGAACACCGCCGTTCTCAAGTGCCACGTGCCGTCGTACATCCGCCAGTACACGCTGGTCGATGCCTGGATACGAGACGACGGGTTCACCATCAACGCGTCTGGCAACAAAGGTACGTGCGATCTCTTGTATCGGATAAACGTGGTTTATATTTTAAAAGTTTCCATCTGGAGACGTTGTTTTAGTTTGTGAGAAGACGAAGTAACAAAGGGCATCTTGTTTGCAGTTTACATTGCTAGAAAATGTTTTTCGTAATCGGTTTCTTCATGCCCGAATGCGAAGACGGTGCAGATGACGGTCTCCATAAAATGATCGGATATGACTGCGCTGGGGACTGCAGGACACTGACACTTAGTTCACAAGTTTTCCTTCATCTTTGCCTCGCTAGAACCGTTAGTCCTATCTGAATGCCTTATATATAGGGTGCCTTTTTAAATTTTACGGCTTTTTAATCCTATTAGCACTGAGAATCACGTCGATGCTGCTTTCATTGAGCGTGTGTTGGACTTCGCGAATATAAGATTACGAGACAGCAGTCAGTTATGCGGTTAATTTACCAAAAATTTCTCATTCAAATTTAAATAAGTCACTTTTTATCGAGCCTGGAAGCGAAATCTCCCGAACTGTATCAACTCGAGACTAATAAGTCTACAGAACTTCAGATTGTACAGTAGGCCTTGAAATATTCTTGAATCCATCAGCCTGTCAATCGGCTTCTTTTATTTTGCAAAGCTGCGAATATAAAAAAGCGTCGTATACATTTTCGTCATAGGGTCACCTGAAGCGGCATTTTTCATGCATTAAAATTTATGTATTGAAATTAGACGCCCTCCAATTGTGCAGCGGTTAAAGACTTGAATGCCCAAGGCGTACTACATGAAGTGAGCTATGAGAAGAAAAGTGATAGGTGTAACCTTAAAACAGATGCTCAGGGCAGAATGGTTCAGGGATCAAACACTGGTTAATAACATGGTAGTCGAAATCAAGAGGAAGAAATGATCTTCGAGATGGAAGGTTATGCGAAGGCAAGATAAGCAATAGTAATTAAGGGTAAGTGTCTTAAATCCAAGGGAAGGGAAGCGTAGCAGGGGGCGACAAAAAGTGAGGTGAGCGTATAATATAAGACGTTTGCGGGGACATGGTGGCCGCAGCTGGCACAGGGCAGGGTCAGCTGTCCTGCAATGGGCGTAATCAGGCTGGTAATGATGATTATTATGATGATGACCACATAGTAAATTTTAGGATTCAAATTTATGGCATCGACACGTAGCGCTATGCGCATGAACCATGAATTGTGCTGCAGCGCAGGACTCGGGATCATGCTATGTTTGCAACGTGTAACCTATACTATGCAGTTCAATGCTACAAAAACACGAAGACGGCTTAGACACGCTGGCGAAATTGCTCATGTTTCATGCACAACGGGGAATGAAAGCGGATAGTTCTGGGTACTTTCGCCTGTCTTGAAAAATATATTTCCGGTTCGATGCATTCGAGAGAATTGCATGAGCGCCGGGAACTGAAAGGCCCTCACGAAGAATAACACCGGCGCGCCCGTGTTTTTTCTGCCAGCTGAAATGTTTTCCGCAGCAGGTCCTCGAGCAAGCAGCCTCGCTCTCGGCGCAGATCGATGGTAGTCTTGATGGCTTCTGCCCGGGCTAGGCGCCGGAACATTGTCGGTGCCTTCATTCAAGCCTCGGCAATCGACGCGGATGTTTGCACGGTGGAGAACAAAAGAGATCTGCTTTTCCGGTGAAGACGTGGCAGCGAAACAGCAAATAAAAAAATACCGATGGCACACGAAGGTTCGTGGTGCGTCGATAATGCTGTTTGTGAAGTGCGTTAGCTCACTGCAGTACTAGGCTGTGAGGCGTAAAGGGTGGGCGTTGTCGTGGAATACGATCATATCTGTTATGTGATGGAACTCATAAGTCTACAAAACACGTTCATTGCTGGAAATTTTGCGTGTGCCATCAAGGGTTTTCTCTTTCCATGTGCACAGTCGTTGAATCCTTCAGTGACGCCAGCAGAGGTGGAATACACAGGGATCGCCAGGTTGTCGCTGAGATTTCACGTTTGGGTGATTTCACATGTCTAATATGCAACTCCGTGCATGCGAAACTGACATGTAAAGTTTCTGGAAACTTGAAAATCTAGATGTTCCGCGCGCTGTTCCTCTTCGAAGAGAAATACACAGCCGTACCACTAACCTCCTCTCCGACCAACAACAACATTCACTTAATTACCCACTTGAATCACATGATTAGCAGGAGGTTTTAGTTTCTCTTCTTTTTTTTCAGCAGGCGCAGCTGGGTGATTTTGTTTTCGATACACAAAGTCATCGTCAATAACAACACCATTTAAGGGAACAGAAATCCGTAGACAGGCACAACTTTACTATGGCTCAAGCTCTTCGCCCGAACAAATCAAGAAGATCTCTTCAGATGCGTGGCAACGCTTTTCGTTAGCACTGTCTCGTATGCGGGTTATATCGCTATGGCGGGAGCAGTAGCGGAGGCGGGGGTTGAGGGAACGTGCTTGCCAGATACGCAGATCATCTCTTTCACATCTTTCTCTTCTAATTTCGGGAGGACTTTTCTGACGTGCGTGAAAACCGGGCTTCTTTTATATGAGCAGAAATGTTCTAAAGCTGACCTGGCCGCAACGTGTTGCGGGTTCTTCACTAAAAGTTTAGGACTGATATTTGCGGTCACTCAGGTTGGTTGCAAGAATATTAGTACTAGTGAAGCAGCCGTCGCTGCTTATAAAACTTTGGAGACTTCTCGAACTAGTTCTTTGTTCTTTTACATACAAAACCAATGAATTGAACGCACACGATTCCGAACATCCAGATATTGGTTTGAGGCTGTTTCTCCGGTCGAGTATTACAGTTCTGTCACGATGAGCTCCCCTGCAGTACAGTGCGTCCCCGCTCGCTGAGCCCGTACGCCGCAGATGACCGCGAAACGTTTCTTTTTTTTTTTTTTCAAAAGCTCAAGAAGGGGAACAAAGACAGCACGTTCTGCAGGATGTTAATAGCCTGTTAACCTTTATTCTGTTGTTTATCTGCCTTTATTTGCTACTCTGTTTGTTTATTTGGACTATTCCTCGTCTTGGCAAACTTCACATTGCACAGTAGCCCAAGGTAACGTTCCCCAAAGCTTTAGTAACAGTCCCAGCAGGGAAATTAACCAAATATTGTCCAAAATTATGTCCTCGTAAGAGTGTGTTGAACCTGCTAGATACAAAAAGTTTGCTGTTCCCCTAAAAAACTTAATTTTTTTTTTGCTTCGGGCACAAATAAAGCTGGAAACTTCTACAGTTATAGTGGACACCCACACTGTTTGCCTATCGCCGTTAGCTAGAACACTGATGCGCCGCACTTATCATCGAAATTTGCCAGTCGGGACTAAGGCTATATGAAGACAAAATTGTATGCAAGATGAATAAATGGGTTTGATGTATACCCTAGCTCGAAACGAGAAGCACCGCGTTGCGGAACTTCATTTTGGGATCTTAATTGAGATGAAAAATTTCTTCTATGGCAGAAAGTACAGGCTGAGAGGTGGCTTTAATTTTGATATCTTTTCTGGTCGTACGATGAAAATAGCACTGTCCTGTTTTGTATTTTATTTCGCATAATGTTACATAATCTCCTCGGTATGTGCTTAGGTTCAGTTTCTGACGGTGTTCATTATTAAAAACTACTTTTCTGCGCGAGAATATAGTGGCATTTTGCATAAGAAACCAAAATCATGCAATTTTTCTTTGCAAAATAACTGGTAAACGGGCATACCGCAAGGAGAGTGTTCGAAAACTATTTCCACCACTTCGAGTACATTAACTGGCCTGCAACCTAAAGTCTCCTCAAGTATTTTCGACTCGCCGCTTTTAGTCAAAAGCTGTGGATCTCCGCTGATGAGCCCAATGCCACGGGTTGTAACCAGCCCGTGGCGGCCTCCGTTCGATGGAGGCAAAATACAATACCACAACATCTCGTAGTGTTAAAAACCCGTAGCTTTCTACGACGACGTGCATTACAGTCCAGACTCTGTAGGTTAGTACGGTAAAAATTATTCCTTCAGGGGTGCTTCTTAATACCCACCAAAATGTCCCTCTGAGCCAGAGTTCAAAGCCTGAACCTTGTAAGCAGGAGTGAAATGTGCAGCCATTTAGCTATAACGGCGGTTGTTCTACTGAAAACTAACAAAATATACGCAAAAATCATACTTATGCCACTCATCTGCAATTTTTGACAGTCGACCTAGAACCGCAGTCTCACAGCGTCGCGCTTTACTCGTGCCACAAGAGCCGCACTGCGCCAAGCATCCCGATTGAGGTGCTGAGTCTGTCGAGTGCTGTGACACCTGCTGCTGCTGGCCCCCAGACATACACGACGTTGCAGACATGCTCCCAAAGCGAGCGGCACTCTGGTCTAGCGCCCTGCCTCCCTGTGCGCGCAAGGAAATGCGGGTCAGCTTTTGCGACCGGGACACAACGTGAACAGGCGTAGTTAACGGGCGCACCGACGCCGGCACTACCCACGAGCTAAACGGCTGTGTACGGCGGCGCGGAATAGCGTACTCGTAGGGGGGAAGAGTACACGGGTCATAATTACCTTGGACTCAAGCAGTTTACTGCTGCCTGCTAGCATTTTATTTTAGTTAACACAGGGTGTTTACGTCCCTACTGCTGTTTAGGATAATGGCCTTTTCGGGCCATAAATGTTTGAGAGTCCCGGGTGCGGCTAACGAGACACCGTTATTTACTTGCGTTTTGATACTGTGACAAACGCGTGAAAATGTTGCTCCTCGTAAACGACGCCGCTGCTTGGCTTCGCAGTATGCGGTGGCTGAAGACTCTTGCGTTGTCTTCCTATCCGAAGCATATGGTGTATCAAAAAAATCTATAGGCTCCCACCTAAAGGTTGGCCCGGTACCTATTGTGCAGGGCTATATGGATAAGCATATGTCTACCTTAAGGCCCTACACATATAGATATACGTGTCCTGTAAGTGGCCTATTGATGAGACCCACCGGCAGGTGCGTGGGATTCATGTGGGGCGTCCATGTCGATTAGAAAGCAGCGCAAGAAACACAACGCAAAAAAAGGGTTAAGAGATACACGCAAATACGGCACTTCTCTCTGTTCGTGTTCCCGGATTTCATGGGCTTGCTTCTGACAGAAATGGACTGAAACAACTAGCTCAACTCTCTATCCTGCTTATCCTAAGGGACGTGTGCGGCTGGAAAGAGACGCTCATAGTGTGCCATGTATGGTCACGTGATTCGAATGACCAGAGAGGATAGACGCACTGATTAAAGTTGGGTGCGAGTCAATTCAGTTCATCGCCTGTATTTAAGGCGCAAAGTATGAGAGCTCTTCATTTTCTTTTCTTTTTTCTTTCCTCTCTTAAAATTCACGATGAACTCTGCTGATGCGTTTGCCATTTTAGTCAGTTCTAGGTGCGCTAGTTGCAGAAAGCAAAGCGTCAGTTATTGGGTAAAAGCGCACAATTTTTATTAGATCCTTTACAGTGCCAAAATGCACACAAGAAGAAAAAAATGCTCGCCCGCCCCAATGGTACATCGATTCTAAGGGAGGGAGCGGCAGCACATTTTGAATGCCCGCACCACTTAGGATAAGTACAAAGTCTCTTTTCTTGAAATTCCAAGCCTTACGGAAGCTGAACTGAATGAATATTTGGATTTAGTTGGGGATCCAGGCACGAATAAATGAGAAGCTCCAGTAACATAGTTTTGGGACGCAGAAATGGTATTGGTTATCGCTGGAGACTTGACGCCTTGACCGCATATGCTAAAACTGTACTAAAAGCATGAAATGCGAAACTGACAAACCAGAAGTCAAGTACACAATTCACATCGACATTGATTCACAATTATTTTGAGTTTCTTGAGCATCAAATAATTGTAAATATATCTTTTGTGTTTCTGTCTACACTGTTGCTTCTTTGTTTTGTTTTCAGTCCACTAACGACAGTTTTATTACCCCCAGTTTGTAATGAAGAACATAGTTCATTGGCTCAAATACTGCTAGTGTAATGGCTTCACCATGACTCGGAAACCGGTCAAGCTCTTATTATAGGAGAGTTCCTTTACGAACTCATTGCTCTTAAGTATGTCGCCAAGCCTATAGTGTATGTACCGACGCATGTGTTCAGATACTTTTTTTATCTAATGTCGTTTTGTCACATGTCATTTCGCATGGTGAGTCTTGTGTCCTGCTATTAGGAAATGTTTCGATTTAGTTGACTCTTGCAGGGAGAAATATGCGGCCATTACATCTGCCAAGAGTGCTCCATGGCATGGCCAGCTGTTTAAAAACCTTTGACTTGCTTATTTTAAAAATGTAAGCCTCAGGAGACTATATCTGTAGACCGTTTGGTAGCTCATAATATGTTTTAAAGAACGCAGAAGACAACGGACGGCAACAGTAAGAGACACAGGGCTTTGTTCATGCCGCCTTGTGTTCTCTACTCCCTCTGTAAAATGTTTTCTACGGCTCTTCGCCAAAGTTTTGGGCAAAGCTCACACATTTAGCCGCTAGAGTAGCAACAAATTTCAGTTGTTCTTTGAATTATTGCATTAACATATTAATATAATGGTCATTATGCACCGGTTATGCTATAAATATGCATGAATCTGAAAGAATCGCCGACGCACGGTAGCGCAAAACGCATTTCCTGCGGCAGGACTTTAAACGGGCTTGTACCTGAGCTTGCGTGCTCGCTTTCGCCTACGTGAGGAAAAACCAGCCCTGTGTTCTGCAAATCGGTGCGTGAACAAACGCTAGTTGAAGAGCTTTACTCCTCAACGATGGCTTCATATTTTATAATTTCGTATGCTGTACGAAATTTTAAAGCTTTGGCGCTACAGGTAATCTAAGTCGCGCGCATTTCTAGTGTCCACAAATTTTCGCCCTAGCTCTTTGTACGCTGCTTTCAAAGGAAGAATCCATTTAACGCCTACAGTTCCGCACCTATCTCTCCGGGAAATTTGTATGCTGTTTATTTCTCAGTCCGTTCATGCCCGGCCTCGAGGACCTTCAGAAGTGCACAAGGTATTGCTTGATCGAGGTTCAAACTTTCTCATTTCCTGTTTCTTGTTAGAAACAACAGCGTCAATTTGAGGTGTGCTAACTACGAGGAGTTCCAAGTTATCGCCTGCGTTACCAACGTTGTGAAAGCAGCTGTGCACGGTATCGCAAAGGGGAATGTTTTAATGAAAGGATTAGGCAGCGACAGCAATATAACTTTAAAGTTTGCAGTGAGGCTGTCAGATGGCGCCACGTGCCGCGAGTTTGGCCCAAGCCCGCCGCATCAAGACCAATCAAAATCGCCGTGAAAACGCCAGATAGCGCCACGTGCCGGGGAGCATGGCGCAGGACGCCTAAGTCATCTTGACCAATCAACGCGTGAGCACTGGCGGCGCGCGATTCTGTTGCGCTTACGGTACGCACAATGTTAAACATTCATTTTGCGCTCGTGAACGTCTCAGTGTGTCTCTCTTTGTCCCTTGTCTGTATTTTTGCGCTGAATTCAATTTAACATTTTGCTTGAGATACGTCCTTCTGTCTTTCAGTGCCTTTTTCATCCGTTGCCTCGCGGCAACATCCAAGCCTCCCCCCCCCCCCCCCCCCCCCTACTTCTTGTGCGCGTTCCCTGACACTTTTGGCACGTTCTCTGCACTTGTAGAGCAGGCTGTGCGTGCGGGATATGTTCTTTACACGTAAACGCTTGCTGCCTGCACAAACTGTTTCTTTGACACTAAGAGCACTGGTCAGCATCTATGCAGTCCTGTAGTGGGGTAGTTAGGCGTAGCACCTATTACAGCACAACTTTTATTTTTTTCTGTTTCTTCTCTATCACCATTAAAAGCAGCTAACCGAAGTTTATTTTTCTGGTTGACTTGCCTGCCTTCATTGTCCTGTTCTGTTTATTTCTCTCTTGAGAAATATCGGCTGCCAGCACTATTTAAAAAATATCAAGTGCAACCAACAATGTTACGTTTTCGTAGTTCACAAGTGAAAAAAGGAATTGCGCCCTAAACATACCTATAAATAGCTAGCGTACTTATGAATTACGGACGCACAAATACATGTGCCCTTTATAGCCTAGCGAGCTTCCAAGGTCGCTTTTTTCTACTTAGGTCATACTAAAGCCTCAAATGATAGATTTGGAAGCTGCCATTGTTATTTTATTCTGAATACTGCCGATTTTTAAATGCGTCGTAGTCGCGAATCTGTCGCGCTGAAAGTCGTCGGAACGGCCCCACCAATCAAGTATATCTTTTTGCGCTTTCTACATAACAAGTAAGAAAAAAAAACTACATATATCTTGGGAATTCCTCAAGTACATGCCTGCCACTTCTGTCTGTGAGATACGGTGGGCAGCAAGTACTTAGACTTATAAAAAACCATGCTCAGATTACCATACAGGGACGTTCGCGTTACTGGTTGCTTCTTGTCAACACCGGAGGAAACCAGGTGTCAAAGAGTTAAAGGCTGCCACATCTTATTACAGACATTCCAAACTTGGTTTGTGACTCTGTACAGAAACTAGATTGGTTAACACAACTGTGTGCCTGCTGCTGTTTTGGTAACGCCAGGGCTTGCAACGAAATGGATGCGTAGCGTCGCATGCGTCTGCGCTACCATCGCTTCGCTGCTTTCAGCGCCGCCGTCGCTGACCTGCAGGCAAGACAGGGGTGACGGCGCGCAGAAAGCCGGGAGGCAGCAGGTCCCGACGCGCGGGCGCCTTAAGTTCATTAGAGGGTCCTCTGTCGAGCGGTGGAACCTCTTCTTTTCTTTGCTTGCATAATTAATTTATCCTAATTGGGAGGCTGCAAGCACCGGCGAGCAGTACGACTCAAGGAACTTCCGTGCGGCAAGCAGCGTATTGCTGAGCCCGCCTACCACTTCCGCGTCCGCACTTGTCTCGCCGTTTCTGTCACGTCAAGAGCGGGTTTTGTTTTGAATTCACGTGTTTATTTTCCTGAGCATTTGTTTAACCTACGCCGCCGCGCTCTGGTTTTTCGTAAATTGCTTGGGTGGCGTACATTTGCACTCGTGGAAGCAGACTTAACACTGACAGAGAGAAGCGTCCTACTATACAGTCGTACTCGCTAAGCTCCTGCGCTATTTCTCGTTTGACCTTGTTTACCTAACACTAAGTATATTTTGTGCCATGGAAGTTTATTTCATATATCTGCTTCAACTGTGCAACTATGCTCAGTGCATCATGCTTGACTGCGTTAATAGTTAAACATAAAATAACTCTTTCCACTGGGGATAAGGGTACAAAGACGGATCGCAGCTATATTTTAATAAGTTTGTGGCACTTTGGCGAGACGAACGATTCAAAAGTTCAACACTGCAGTCGTGTAATTAGTAAGTAACAATGTATGTAATAGAACACTTTATGCTTCCTTTATGGTCTTCGGCAAGATATCAACTCAAGCTGTTCTTGGCATACATACAAAGTGTGAATGAAGAGGTCTGGGGAGCTGCCTACCTGTGGGCAAAGAAGGCGCTAGAATGCAGCAGCTAACCTGTAGTGTCACCTAGTGCAGGAATCTGGCTTTTGCTCATTGAATGCTTCCTCCGTGCAAAGCTTGCATTAGCTATAAGGTGGCTTTCTCTGGTATTCCGAGCAAATATAGTTCGACGCCTATAGAGCCGCTGAGTTAGAACGACCATCTCGCATGCTGGTATTAATGCTGATGAGTACATACTGCTCTTGCACCGTGGAAATAATTTTATCCTCCTGAAATCGGCACGAAGAAAGTCATTCCCGCGGTAGTATAACCTCGACTGTTCACAGAACCGTCCTCTCGTGAAGCCGCATGAGTACACCTAACACGCGTTCGACAGAGACAGCGGCGCCGTTTAAATGTCAGGCACTTGGCCCGTATACGGATGCATCTGACAGAAAATAGCGAGAACGCCCGTTCACCTCCTTTGGAGGGCCTTGAATTTTTTTTTTTTTTCACCTAAGCGAAGATTTTTCAGACATGATGCACTGAAAGTAGTTCTCACCGAGCAACAGCTCATTCGTAACGAAACCCCAAATCGGTATTGAACTTTTTTTTTTATTCAGTCAATTTGTTTCAGAACATTTTTCCTCATCTTGTCAATTGTATTTCTTGTACAATGTTATTTTTGTCTACTAGTGTGAGAGTGCTACTTCGGCGAAGTTACGTAACGCATTCACTTGATTTTTAGGAGCAAAATGTTCAATTTTTTTAGTGCCGCGTTCTTTAAATGTGCTTAATATGAACAAGAAACCCAGTAAATATACGCTGTATTATATTTAGGACTTCCATACTTCTTCAGCAAACAGTCTCGTAAACAAAGCCAGGGTTAAGCATAACCAATTTCATTGAGGCTATGAAATCTGAGCAGGCAAAAATATATCGCAAAAGTTTTCCTCCTCGGTAAGCGTGGTAAGGAGAATATATTTGGGTCTCTTTTACTGATCGTTTTGAGACTGCTGAAGAAGAACTCTAGTTTGGGCTAGTTGGTTCATGATTCAACAGGAAAATGGCGCAAAAGACGTGGACAAAAGAGACAAACACGACATGGCGCTGGTCCTGTCGTGTTTGTCTCTTTTGTCCACGTCTTTTGCGCCATTTTCCTGTTGAATTGAGACTGCTGGCATACTACAAAGAGTTCAAAGCAGATTGAACAAAATACCCTCTCTATTCTGCAAAAATGAAATGTAGTAACTTATTGCATTTTCACTAAATTCGATTAGTCATAAACTTGGAATTTTTACAGCACATAAGGGGATGCCAGCTCCGTGGAGCATGCATCGCCTCTACGGCCCCAGGACCGGACCGCTCAGCACCCCAGGGACACGCAAAGATCGGTAGTTCGCGCCCGTAAAGCGTGCTCCCGACGCATCGCGCGTGATATGTGGCGCCAACGCACTTTAGTCGGCAACGCTCGCACTCTGCGGCTTCTGGAGCGGATATGATGGATGGCAGTGGCTTCGCTACCCCCGTTGCCTCCATCACATATTCAGTCTGGCTATCGGTTCACCCTGCGCTTGCTGCCCTCTGGCGTCCACCTCACGAGGGCTTGCAGACTGCGAGAGGTGTAGGGTTCGATGATTAGGCGGAGATCCGGGAATACCCAGAAGTTTTTCGTTCTCCTTCCGGAAGTGCGCCCACTCCATGTCTTCTACGGATAAGCTTTTTAAGTGGTGTTATGTGGATGAAGAATAAGTACGGTTGCAATTTTTCTGTCCACGATGGCTTATCAGCAGAGTGTGCGTAAAAATCTTCCATTAAGCTAGATCCACACGACAGACTGGTCCGCGGATGAAATAGGGACGTCACTGGTGACTTATCCATCATCCGTCAGCAGTTTGCATACGCACGGCGGGCTGCGAAAGCATACGGCGGAGTGGATAGCCGGGATATTCTAGAAACCGTTGTGCTCTTCGCTCTCTCGTGCTGCTCCATAGTGCCTTCCGAAAAGCGAGACTGGTACCACACCCACAACTGCGCCAGCTCAAAGGAAATGGGCAGCCGACAACACCTCGCCTAACATGGTCATTTGCTGAGACAAAATGCCCTACACTGAAAAAGAATAAAAACTCGAAAATGCGTGGCTTCCACACTGAAGAGTTCCACTCCTTTTAGAAACGCAGCACACAGCCACCAGAATGCGACAGGCGAATGCCATAGAGCTTCGCCTGCGAAGCCTGCGCCATCCGCTTTGTCCCTTGACCAACATTTTTAAAAGTGGACTAATTCTAAGTGGTCGTGTCGAAGCGTTGCTCTTTGGACGGAGGCTTCCATATGGCCTCTTTTAATTTTTCTGGCAATGGTTGCTTAATGAATATGACTTTCGGCAGCTGAGGCCGATGTAACATGATCTAATCCCTACCTTGGCGGCTGCCGAAAACGATCCTGCATTGTGTGATATCGGTGCAAGTTGAAGAAATCCAGGCCGTAGAAATAATTCCGGAGCCGTCAACTTCGGCGTCTCTGTTAGCCCATGTGCAGCTTCGAGGTATAAGCCAAGGTGATTTAAATCGCGTACTGTAACGTAAAACAACATAGCAGAACTGCGTAACATCCGATACAAATACAGAATATACCACAGCAACCTATGCGGTATCATAACATAGAATAACGTACCATTCATGCCATAACATAGCATAACATATAACTTTCCATGCCATATACTTGCATACCTTTTCATAGTGTGTTGAGAGGAATTATTTTTTTTCTGGTTCCTAATCATAAATAGTCTATATACAAAGTAACTCTACTCTACATGAACTTAAGCAACTTCATAAATGAAACAGCTGAAGTATAGAGCACGAAAAGGCGGCTCTGTTGGATCGACTCTCTTCGTCAGTGGAAGCAGCCCCAACACCTAGGTAGATCCTGCGTGCTGGCGAGAAAAAACATCCCCAAGCAGTTCTCTCTGAAAAACCGCTTGGGGTGGCAGGGTGGAGGTGCCGCAGAGGGAAACAATGGGGGTTGCGGAACCGTGCCTCCACTGTACCACACCGCTTCGCGCTCAGGCCGTGTAGCCGTTACCGACTATCGCTCAATTACGTCCTTCAGGCCAGCGAGACGCGTCCGTGCGTGCGCACACGCTCCCGGCATCGGAACGGGCCTCCTTTCTATCGCCACGCTGATGCGGGTAGCTTGTGTGAGACAATCGCATTTCGCTCCCCTCTTTCGCTCTGCAAGGTGTTGCAAGGACCCGGGGGAGCGATTGTGGCGGCGGATTCTTCGCATCAGCAAAAACGCACTGCACTGGCGCCTCGTGTCTTCGTGAGTGTATTATTTATGGGTAGAGGCTGCCCAAAAAATAAATGGGCGTAAAGATCACTTCATTAATAGCCATCACTTTATACCGTTCGGCCTTATAAAAGTCGCCTGCTGAATATATTTCTAATCACACACACTTCCACCACTGCTCAAGCCTTGAGAACGTTCGCTAAAGTGCGGCTTATGCCGGCAGGTGAACGCAGGAATTGTTAAACGGCTGAAACTTCAAGTCGAATGGTTCTCTAATTTGTATCTAATGACCACGAACGGCGTTTGCAAAACAGCGCTGCTGGTAGGAGGGAGGTATACTAGCAAGTGTTTCGTTGTTCCCGCTAGCAGTACCCTGATTTTGTTTTCACTTATCTGCTCATAGAGTAATTCACCATGCTCACTTGCCTTACTTAAGTATGCACCGTGCATTGCTTGTGTGAAGGAAATGTCTTGAAGTGTGTTGATACGCTGGAACAAAGATCCCGATTCTAAATGAAAAATGCTCTCCCCAAAAACTTACCTTCGGGCAATGACGCAGCGGGGATTAAGGTTCATAGTTTTTCTATTTTACCCTTTGTTTACCAGGATTAGTTTTTTTCTTTACAACAGTCAAAAGGTGTGATAAACAGTACCGGATGCGGTTTCCCCACAATGCGAAGACGGATGCTAGCAAAGTGGAATTATGGCAAGGAAACTCTCTTGCAACTCTCGCTTAATGGAACCCGTAACTGGAGAGCTACTGACGCGAAAGTTTGTTGAAGAGAAGGCTATTGTGAGAATTTGTACATTAAATATCTACCTTTTTTCATTTATGTCTCGCGAGTATCCCGAGTATCTTTAGTATTTCCTTTTCTGCAGTGTGCTAAACTTATTAGTACATGATTGCGATGGCAGCCGGACAACCTTTACTGAGGTTGTCATTCATGTTTATGTGTCTATGTGATTCTTAAGTCCGTACATCCTTACTTACTGCTACACCATTGCATATTTACGTATTGTTATAAATGTTTGTTCCCTGCTGTGACTATACTCACTAAATAATGTTTTTTGTTCTGACGGGTATACTTTGTTTAAGAGGTTTCATACTATTCTTGTAATTGTGTTGTGATTTGTCGAGCTGTATATCGCCTGTGCGAGTGATGTGATTTCTTTACATTTTCTATAAAGAGTAGCGTGCGCAGCTACATATCATCAACCGCTCCTTTCGTGTCCACGTAAATAAAAAAAAAAGCCTGGCCACGCCTTTGGCCGCCTAGTATTTGCGAACTTATTGAGGAACGGGTAATAACAATAAACCACAGCGCAGTCACGGGGAATAATGCGAGATTCTTTCTGAGGTGTTTGCGAGATTCGTATGATCCAGTTTAGGAGCAGAGAAGAGACTGTATCCATGCAGCCGGCGTTTTGCTTGTTCCGAGTACATCTTACTTAATTCAAAAAGCAAGTGAAAATGGTCGCGCCAGTTTCACCGTACTTTTGCAAGGAACGAATTTTAAACCGAAGCCAGCCATATTGAATTAAAGCTTTCAAGTTCTTTGATGCTTTTCGCTGTATTTATGAATTTGGCTTGTTCCACTTATTGCTGTTTTTTAGAAGAGCGTCAAAGGTTACTCACAGGAATGTCTTGGCTTTTAATGTCGTTCTGGTGGCAGAGGCCTTCAGAAAATATTCATGCATTCATGGATGCTGTGCAGGATGCCCTGCACTCAGCGCTCACCCGAGTCTTCGAGTTTGCGTGATGGCAGTCAAAGAACAAAGATAGCGCGGAACGCGCAAAAGCAGCAGGCAGTAAAATGCCGAGCTAAATCCACTTGCGCCAACACAAGCGCACCCTAAGTGTGCGGCGCCTACATTTCTAGAAGAACATTTCTAACACTCTAGACTGCGCGTTCGAAGCGTCAGCGTCGCTCAAACAACGCAATATCGCAAATCATAATACCGTGGCTATCTCATTTCACAGAAGCTGAAAGCCGTCTGCCACACTTTTTTCGGGCAAGTGAAAAGAGTGTCTCCTCTTTCGGGGATATCTGTCTATCCGTGGCCGAAGGCGAACAGTGCGCACGCGGCCTATTCTTTCGCCAACCCTTTTTCTTTCAATTACAGCACAAAAATGGCAACTAACAACGCTCTTTGACGCGATGCTGTGGCAGAATGGCGCATGCTCTATAGTACCGCTTCGTCATCGTCGTCAACCGTGCCTAACGCGTTTGCAGTTATCTGCAGTGTCGTGCCGACAGCTCTTTGCTGCGGGCTACAAAGTTAACAGTGCTTTTCTTAGAGCGAAATTTCTACTTCACTACCAAAGCTGCAGAACCCGGGCCCATCACTGAAGCCTTGATCTGGACAATAAATAAATAAGCAAATAAATATTGCCGGCGGCGCGAACAAACTAGCTTTGCTGGACACTGCAGGAGAGCACTATACTATCGGCACAGCTGGTCACGCCTCGTGTTAAACTGCAGCACACTGTCGTGCTGTGCATTACATGTTGTCTTCGTCAACTTTCATATTTGGCGCGAACAGATCAGATCAGCTTAACCGCGATCACAGCTTAACCCTAGTCCAATATGGTTGCCAGACGTGCTGACGACCCATCAAAGCCAAACTATGAGCCAATCAAGCTAAGCACGTGCTTTCGCGTGGCTACTCGGTCCAACTGCGCTAAAACCCTACCATTTTTATGCAAACGCAGTCCTACATATGAAACCAACGGCTGTCGACGCGTTAAAAAGGGCTTTACCGTGACGCTCACACTCATGGGAGATGACGACATTTGTACGTATACCTATTATGACTTGACGCTTAAGATTGTTGTTGCCTGTCCGCACGGCTTTGCTGTAGCCGGCAAGCACGTTGGGTGTGGCCAAGCGGGTTGCGCACAAGAATGACGCTCCAGGCCTGGAGTGTGAAGTACAGTTTTGACCAACATATGAGCTGGGGAAAAATTAGTGAATGCTGAAGCCAACGAATTCAACACGCGACTGTCTTGGAAGCGGCAGCAGCAGCTTGGGCCACGTCAGCAATACCGACTGGAGCCGTTTAATGACAAAATCACGAATATTTCTTTCGCCATTTCCGCCTGCTGAAAACGTCGGTGCGCTGGCTTCGCGAGAGCTACGTGGCGACCCATGTATGCGGAAACTCAGTGGCGTGCCTCAGTCGTTCATAGTAGAAAAAAAAAGTTCTCTGTCCTCTTAGATTTTATAGGAGCTAGAGTTTAGAAGGAAGAGTCAGCTAAGGCCACAACCCTATATATCACCACACCACGGCGGATCACTGTATATGGGACGTCTCCGACGCACTGGGCAGAAGTGGTGCCGACGACCCAGCATTGCGACGGCTCATTTTTCCAAAACTGCTGTGGCCCGTCGTTATATTAGGTCCTTTGCCTTCTTCGCGGCAGCGTCCCAGACATCGTGGAATGTGTCGGCGGCGCATACGCTGGAATAAAGGCTCTTTCAAAGTCTAACCGAGACGTGGTAAAGCAATCAATCAGATTTTCTTGCTTGAGCAAGAAAAACTACGGCATGAGCAAACATCTACTTTCACTTCCTTAAATGTTTGAGCGATGCACAGGCATGAAATCAAAAGAACTTATTTACACCATTGATCAAAAATTTGGAAACGGAGAAACATGCGCCACTCACCACCTATTTAGGCTTCGCAAAGTTGATCTTCAACAATAAAAAAAGTTCAACTCTGAACGCGAGTACAGGCGTAAGCTAAACACTGGAGGGCAGCGAAGTTTGCTAGCTTTGCGCTCCAAGTCCTTTATTTTGCCGTCAAGGTGTATGCTCAGGCATAGTTTTTGCAAAAAGAGAATAATTACTCATTGACATCCAGCGCAGCCATACGGCTACAGTAATTACTCTCTTATTATAAATCAACTACACCTTGGGGGATTCCCCTAAAACATTTGACCATCACAGTTCCCACTCATTTGGTAGAGCGATTGCTCTGGTGAGGTTCCCGGGTTCGAACCCTGGACTGGGACGATTTTTTCTTTAACTGCAACGCTTCCGAGAAAGCAGCCTCGGGTGGATGTAAATGAGTAATTACTCCCTTTTTACAAATCTACTCCACTTTGGGGGATTCCTCTAAAGCATTTCACCAGGCATAGTTTCTGTTTTGTGAAATCAATTTGCAGCGCAACGAAAGGCTGCTCAAGGACAGGCCTCAAAAAAAGAAGCTAGGACCTGAGTTTGCGATGATCTGAGTTGAAATGAATTGTTAAAATGTCCTCTCATTCTTCGTGTTGCTGTTTTGGTTAATCGTGAAACATAAGTCTCCTGAAATGTTATTAATATTAGGAGCTTGCCCAGAGCAATAACTACCATCAATTCCACGTTAATGAGCTCTAGTCAGGCTGTACATCTTCATAGACATTATTTCTTTTGACGTAGTCTAAATACCATTCAAATCGACGACGTCACCACTGCTCCCGATCTTGACCTAGCAGTGCAAGCAAGCACCAAGAATAGTAAGCGGTATGATAGCAAGCAAACGGGGGTATCGTGACATCTGAAATTAGAGTGCTGACTTTTTAAATGCATGCCTACTTCAGGGTGCTGAATCGTCAATTTTACCTCGACAGACTGACTTCGCACCGGTACAAGGTGCAAACGTGCCCATTGTTGATAATGATGCCGAACTTCAGTGTAGTTATAGCTATAAACGAAACCGCTCCTCCGCCACCGTAGTAGGCGCTACGCCGCCTTTTGTCACACTTGACTGCTCAAAGGCAACCTGCAGAACCACAGCTAAATTCAAACCGCGCGCGAAGTCCACGCCACCATAGCTGATGACGTGACCGTTGCGTTCCCTCGCTCTACAAAGAAAAGTATAATGGAATAAAAATATTTCTGAAGCGCATTCAGTGGGCATCTTGCAACGTATTATATTCATACTACTCAAGCGGTGATAGAAATTGGGCTCATCTACGCATACAAAAAAAAGGCCAAGTATAATCGTGGTGAAAGCTTTTCTATTTTCTACACCAGTCTACATTGTTTTAGTCTGGTTACATATCTAGCCCACACCGCAAAATTTCGTACAGAGGTATTCTAATGTCAAGAAGTGCACAGACCCGCTAATTCCAAGAGACTGATATTTATTGCGCAACATTCTTCTCACCCTCGCAGAAGACCGTTACTCTCTTCTGGAAAGTGGCGAGCTGCTGGTGCACAAGGCCACGCCCGAAGACGCCGACCGGAGCTACCGCTGTAGAACGCGGCACCGTCTCACGGGCCACCTGACCGCAAGCTCAGTCGCCGGCAAGATCACCGTGTCTGGTAAGGTACCTTGAGGCGCTCAGGAGTCAGCAGACATGGAAGCCTTTACTCATCCGAAAAGCTTAAACGAATGTGTACAGAGTATATTCAGAAAATTATCACCAAGCAAGCAGTTATTATACCGCTCCATAGTTTCGTTTACGGGTATTGTGACTTATTAACAATGCCAGGGCACCTGCTAAACATATACTGTACAACTGCTTCAATTCGCTGGGCTAAATCTCCTCAGCGTTCTACTACTTATTTCAGACACATCAATCAGCTCTAAACTGTCTAGTACTGCTCATAGTGCTCGATGGAGAGTAGTCTGGGCATGCGCCTAACTTATTCAGCGTAAAGAAGAGAGCAGCGAGAACGGACTAAGTACACTAAAGGAGATGAATTAGATTCCTGCATACTGTTAGTGATCGGTATGCTATCAATTGTTTTTTTTTTTAAGTATGTAGGGTACTCGTACTGCGGAAATTCTCCGTGGTGAGCAAACCACATCGAATCCCATCAATTCGAAGCCAACGAAACACGTAACGCAATAGCAAACAGTCAAGGAAGATAATCTGGAGAGAAACTTGCCTGAAACTGCACAGGTGAAACGCATGAGAGTTTTGTGATCAAATTCAATTTTCAATGCCAGTTTTGGTACCGGGGAAAAAGAAGCACAAAGTTAAGTTTAAAAAAATATATTAGATGCGAGGAAGAGTTTAGGCTCTGACCCGGAGAAGCTGTCTAAACCATGCCGCAAATCTAGTTTTGAGCGCCTATTCAATTCGCGTTGCTGCAACGCTCTTTTGAGAAATAAGGCCTGCGGCTGCTGATTCAGTGATTTCGTCGGCGCTGGTCGCACGCTTTGACGACAACACCCTCGGAAGACGTGCCTAGAGTTTGGCATGTCCTCGGGCGGTTTTTTCGTCGCTCCGAAATGTGAGTCCGCACGTGTGCTCGCAAAGTAATTCCTATTGAGCTGAAGGTGCGACCGATTCGTCTTCGCATCGTTCTCACGTACAAACATCGCTTTAGATGCTTGTAAAGGGCTAACGGAAAGAAAGGGGGGTAAACTAGCGTCGTGGCACTTTCCTTCGGGGTGTCGCTGGTTAAGGAAGACTCGATCAAAGCGCAAAACAGACTACCGCCCGGCAGCATAAACAGCGCAGTGAATTGAGCTCCGCAGCTCTTTTTCAAGCCTTCGATGCGCTCAGAATGTGCGAATCATGGAGCGAGCGCCTTTCTCTTGTTTTCAAAGTCTCTGTTCTAAATAATTAAAAAATTGCTTGGGCAGTACCGACTGCTGGTCATGCAGGTTCTATAACAGATGTGCGAGAGAAAAATCTCCATTGGCTTTCGTGGATAATTCGGCATCCATGAGGCAAATATAACTCCGTAATTCTAAGGTTCGGCAAAGAAATAGACACTTCGCCAGCTTAGAACGAATGTTTAAACTTCTCTGAAGAGAGCAGATGACAGTAATTATTCTGTCCTCATTTTTTTCACTGCATTGCGATTGATGTTTTTTTTAGATCTGTTCCTTAATTTGACGAGGCGTAATATTCAGAAAGAAAAAAATATTTAGCAGGGATTTGCGCAGTGTATGCTGACTTCTGGGTATCACCGTATCAGAGTTAATTTTTCGTTATCGCAGATGCGCACGCAATGACACAGGTGAAAGTCACCCTCAACTTTCCCGAAGTCAGGACAACTGTGGGAAGCCATGTTGACCTACCTTGCGTCGCTCAAGGGTACCCACCCCCACATTACACGTAAGTAATACGTGTCTCATGCGTGAGCACACTATGAGATAATAAAAGAACCAAAAGGACCCATGTATTCGTTGTTACGCCTCGATTACCCCACTGCATTAATGAGTGCGATTGGTTCAATGTTTTGGTGTCAACCATTCAGAGTCAATTACACCAGGTTGGTTATCACTAAAGAAAGCTTTACGTACGATTTGGGTTACGTCACTTGTAAACGCCCACGCGGCAGCAACGGTGAATTAGCGTGTATCGCGAGTCTAATTATAATCCTCGCCTTTTCGCAGCGTCGGAGAGCTAACATTTTTTTATTTTCATTTATTTTTCAATATTCCAACGCCTTCCAGGTGTGGTCTGTGTGGCGGATACAAGAAACGAGAAAGCTAGCGTTTATACAAGCATATTTATGGAGATTTTGTGCAGGCGATCAGCCAATCAGATAGACAGAAATCACCACACACGAACACGACAAACGCAGTATGGTGTCTTAGTATGATCTTAGATTAGTATGGTGTCTTTTATACAAATCTTTGCTTTCGACATTCTGCTTCGCAACGTACGAAATGAATGCCAGTTTTTAGCAAATCTCTTGTTGTTCCGTTTTGCGCTAATTATAGACCAGCACGATAGGTGCGACTAAGTGCAGCTGGGTGAAAGTGAAAAAAAAACCGTCACTTTTTAATGCATTGTCACAGCACTTGGACATGATTCCAGAAAGCCATACCTGCCATTCTCTGTATTTTGTCATGCTCAGAATACAGGTATATAAAATGCTGTATTTTGTCGCCTGAGCTTCCCTTTGCGTTCATTTCAGAAGTCTCGCTAGAACTCCCACCTACATTTTAAGGAGCACTAGATCAGAGGACGATTGTACTCGGTCGACACATCCAACCCGCATCTACCAGAACAAAAAAAAAAAGCTTGTGAGGCGGCTAGCATAAACAGCGTGGTGAAACTAAAGAAGGGGTGTCCACAGAGACGACAGGCTAAGCTCTGTGCAGTGAAGGGTTGCTTAATCCGATTCCTGGCAATGTCGAAATCTGTCGTGATCGCGACACCGACTCGGACGCTGCCCCACTCTGGTCACGCAGGTGGTACCGCGAGGACCGCGCAGGCAGGCGCCTGGCGGTCGCCGAGTCGGACCGGCTCCAGTCTTCCAACGGCGTGCTCAGCATTCGCGGCGTCAGTGTGCAAGACGGCGGGCGCTACGTCTGCGTAGCCCGGAACACCGTGGGAGAGCAGAAGATCGAAACTCTGCTCTCGGTTGCAGGTGGGTCGTTGCCTGCTGGCATCCCTGCTATGCGGCCGTCAATAGTCGGCGCCTCTCTCGCAGCTATGCCCCGGGCTTGGGTATCGACTGTGCCTTTTTCTTGTCATTAATTCCGCTTCTGGTGCTTTTTCAGGGGGGGGGGGGGGGGGGGGGGGGGGGTTTAGGCTACGCATGTTGCTTCGATGCTGAGACGTTTGTCGTTGCACGCTTAATAAGGGTATCTGAATAACGTGTGAAACGAAGTCAGTATTTCGCTTCACATTTTTGTCTCCCCACGTTTTGTGATGCGTTTATTTTCTTTCAGTTGTAGTTGTGAATCTTAGATGAAGCATGATTTGAATTTCTCGCCCCGAGGAGGGAAACATTCGCGGCCGAAACAGATGTGCATATTATGCTTAATGGTATCTGTGCGTTGAAGCTGATGAATATTTCTTTTTAATGGCATGAGGGGCAGCTTTCTTCAAACATGGCATAGCACAAGCAGTTCACTTTACTCGAGGTGGGTTTAAAGGCTCTTTCACACCCAATAATTCTGGACAAAAGTATTTTTGAACGGGAAAGACTTTATAAACGTAATTTTTTGACATACTGTAAGATTGAAATATAACAATCAATATATACGCAGGTCTCCCGTCGATAGGCTCGCATTTTTTTGCTTTTGACGTTCGGGCTATCGTGAAAAGCATTCCCCATTTATTTTTATGGCAGTCTTAAGTGCTCGATGTAAGCAGTGTAATAAAATTAAAAGGAAGATAATGCTACACATCGCAAGAATGGACCATTACCTTCCATATTTTCATTACATTATCTTCCAATTTTGCAGCATTCAAAATTTTTGTCCAGCAATGTCTTACACGTTGTGATCATTTCAACCTCGAGAAGACCAGGCTCACGAGGCTAAGAGACAGCTTGAAATCTGCGAAAGCTTGCGCGTATTTTGCAGTTATTCACTAGTAACAACAACGCACTGCAGTTACACGCAGAAATATATGGACCGCTGGAAAAAACATAGAGAATTTTCTCCTACATTCTCTGAACGTGCGAAAGCGGAATTGTATGAGTGATAACGAGGACGGTGAGGACAGCGAATTCTCTGACAGAGCAACGAAGAAAAAAAATTCAGGTGGAACTTTGGCTATCTAAAGTGCTGCAAGGCGAAAGCGTTTCCTGGCGCACTGTTTTTCTGTTTTTTTTTCCCCATATTGTATTTTTATTTTTATTTTTTATATTTTATTCTTTTTTATACTTTTGTATTTAATAATTGATGTTTTTTATTTACTTTATTTTATTTATGAAACCCATGCATTCACTAGATGCGCCTTTATTCATGCTCAAATTTATTCAAGATGTGGTAGCGTCTCCACTTCAAATACCAAAGGCCCCTGTTTGATTCCCGGCTGCTAACGACAGTATGAGCCATTAAAGGCTTTCGCCTTAAAATTCCGACTTTCTGTTATAGTTCCAGCAGGTATATGTTTTGGGTAGAAGTGCTGTCACCGTTTCCGCAAGCAGTCTTCTGCCTAAAATATGGTGGCAGGTTTTAAACCTGTAAATACAGGCTCGTTTTTGGTGTCTGTAGTCTGAAGCCTTTGAGTGAAGCGCGCTTTTGAGCCCAGCCGGTGCCTTCGCAGTCTGTGTCAAGTCTGTGTCAAGAATCAAGGACTGAACGAAAACATTTTTGCTTCGTGATTGCACAACCCGCTCTACGAAGAACACTTGGGGCTGAAAAGGGTAAACAGCTGCATGTGATCGATGTTTGCTCTTTGTATTGGAACTACCACAAGCAAAACGGGCAAAAAGGTAATGTGGGCATTTAGCGATGGCTTTACTTACGACCTTTGACGATGTGTGTTATATGTCTTCTTGTGTTCGCCGTGTTTCTGAAAAGTTTAAACCGCGCACTTTCTTTCCTGTTTAAGCGCATAACCACTTGCTGTTCTTCTGTAGCTATAAGTCCTCTCAAACCAAAATAAGATCTGTTTTTTTAGGTGAGTACATAGTCCTCGCGCTAATATTGTAATATCAACTACTCGCCGAAATCTGATCTCTTTACCTTCTAATGTTCTAAAAACGAAGCCAGAATATAGGTAAACAACGCTGATAATGTTTAGAGAAAAATCTATCGCTCATTATCTTAATCAATGCAACAACAAAAATTAACGCTTTGCAGAACTTACAAAGACGCCTGAAAGACAAATAAATAAAGCGTTCAAATAATTTACAAAGTAAAGAAGTTCTATTCAACATTATTACGCCGTAGTAGTAGCGCTATGCTTATTGCGAGGTTTCAAATAACGCAATTTTTATTGACGTTCCAAAAGGCACGCGTTTTCAGGCAACATTAGCGCTGGGAGTTAAGTACTAACTATGCGTAACTTTCTAAAACGTCATCATCAGCCTGACTACACCCGCTGCAGGGAAAAGGCCTCTCCCATGTATCTCCAATTAACCTCTTCCTTTGCCAGTTGCGGCCACCGTATTCCCCCAAATTTCTTAATCTCATCCACCCACCTAACTTTCTGCCGTCCCCTGCTACGCTTGCCTTCTCTTGGAATCCACTCCGTTACCCTTAAGGACCAGCAGTTATCTTGCCTTCGCATTACATGCCCTGCCCAAGCCCATTTCTACCTCTTGATTTCAACTAGGATATCATTAACCCGCGTTTGTTCCCTCACCCACTCCGCCCTCTTCCGATCACTTAACGTTACACCTATCATTTTTCTTTCCATTAACTTCAGCTGAACCCTCTTCGTAAGCCTCCACGTTTCTGCCCCATAAGTGAGTGCTGGTAAGATACAGCTGTTGTATACTTTTCTCTTGAGGGATATTGGTAAAACCTCAGTCGCTAAATGTTGTGCTTTGTTTCCCTGCTTGCCTTCCTACTCGCAGTGCCCCTGAGTGCGCGGCTGGAGCCTCGGCTTCAGACGGTGGCCATCGGCATGCCGGCCGAGTTCAACTGCAGCGTGGAAGGGCAGCCCATCCACCGCGTCACGTGGCGCAGGGACGGAGCCCCGTTGCTTCCCGACGGCCGCATCGAGCTGGTGGCCCAGGGCAGGCTCCGCATCCGGACCGTGCGCCGGGAGGACGCCGGCATGTACCAGTGCTTCGCCACCAACGACCGCGACTCGTGTCAGGCCGCCGCCAGACTTCGACTACACGGTGAGTCTCAAGCGCAGCGGGCCTGCCACATTCTTAGACCATAGAGTTTATTACTATTACCTAGAGGGACAGCTGGCGGCGCTGCCCTTCAACCACCATGGACGCTCAAAGCATCATGGGACGGTGAGCTACTTGGTGCGGGACAGTCGAATTTTTTCGGGAACACGGAGTGGCACTACTGAGATGTTTCATTCCGAAAACGCTGTTCGTGTGCGCGCAGACGACTTTCACGCGAACGCAGTGTGCAAAAGCCATAGTAGCGAAAACGCAACGACACACGACGCCAATAAAAGGTTCCACTTTTCCGAATTTTATTAAAAACCTCTTAAAGTATCTAAGCAACAACTTTTTTTTTTGATAACATATTTACTTTTAAAAATGCGCCTGTTAATTACGAAATATTAGTTTTCGTAGTGTTCATTACTTGGCCAATAGGAAAGCTAGTCATCTCTCATTTTGGGCAAACTTTGCATTTACGTGCTTTTCTGCTCGTTTGTTGCAATCTATAGAGAGGATATTAAATGTTAGGGCATTCTTGATTATCGAACAGCTTTATTTTTTATTATTTTTTGGCCAAAAGTTGTAGTTCTGCAGTCGGTAGCTCACCGCCCCATGATGCTTTGAGCACCCATGGTGGCTGAAGTGGTCTCGAGGAGCCTCCATGCAAACTCCCATAGACGCGGCGCCAGCTTTCCCTATAGCTAATAGTAAGAAACTCTATGTCTTAGACGGAACGTCGCAATTGGTGTAAATTAATCCCGAGCACTACACTACGGCCTCACTCTACCACTTGTGTAGCTTCGGCAGGTCAAGCCCCATCAGCGACTTGACACTCTTCTTTTGCGTATGCCAGTCAGTGCAAAAATTTTGGCCGTTAATGAAAATTTAGGACGATATGCACGCCCTCAGTGTGCTTCGGTACCTAGAATATCGACGATCACAATAACACGGCCCTCAGGCATTGAATATAAGCGTCCAGTCTTGTGAATATGGCTGTCCGATTCGTGAAACTGATTATGAATTCACTGCTCTAGTTAAAAAAAAAGCAGCATTTCTTGTTATCGTAATTTTCAAACCTTTTTGTCAACACTATCTCGTCTGAGGTCCAGCATATGCTCAGATGATCACATAGTTGGGGGATTAACTCAAATTTAAACCGTTGTTTTTCGGAGCGCAGGTTTAATCTCACTTAAGGCAAAATAGATGCGTTAGACTTTTATAAGCTTATTTGCAAACGGAACGTTGTTATACGCTAAACTCCCGTCGCCATGATAGAGCAGTGAACGCGTGCACTTTCAGAGCTATCGCAGGGTGATTTGGAAAATGCAGTAAGTTAAACGCAGACGCATTTGCTTTGGGAACATGCGGAGAAATTCGGGACAAATGAATTTTCCCTCAAGCGTATTAGCCACAATAAAAAAATTGGTAGGCTAGAGGATATTAGGGCGTTCAGAAGAACGACAAATGTACTGCTGGAGAGGATATAACACAAGTATTATACAGCCTACTTTTGCACTGGTGGAGTTGGCAACAGGAAATATTTAGGGGTGTGCGAATATTCGAAATTTTCGAATATAATTCGAATATTACATTTTTAGTATTCGAATTCGATTCGAAATCCAAGTATTCGTGTTGTCTCGAATATTCGACCCGACGCGAATATTCGTATCAAGCCGAATATTCATTGTGAGCACCGGCGTTCATTTCGGTCCGCAAGCCCTATTGACAGGGACATAACAACAAGGCGGCGCCCAGAGCAATGCGCATTCCTTCCTCTAAGGGCCATGCCGTAGCTGACTGCACTGGTGAGCTTCTTTGTGGCTATACCTGCGAAGCTGGTATAGTCAGAGCTGGGCACGAAGTACCTCGCAATACGTGCCAGTTCAGTGCCAATTGAGAGGGCATTCTCTGTGGCTGGAGAAGTCGTTTCAGCTAGAAGGGAACTACTTCTGCCTGACCATGTGGAGCAGCCGGTTTCCCTTCACGACAACCCTTCATATTCATCCCAACAATGTGTTTTTGTGCTTATGGCAAGCTAGCCTTGATCAGTGCCGTGTACCAGCCATCTTCTATGATATTTCCACTCTTCTAAAAACAATGTTCGAGACTTTCATACTTTTTGTGCAGCCACACACACCTTTTGTGCTCATTTCATCACTGATAGTTGAACTGTGATGTTCTTGGGTGCTCAAAAAAAGGTTTTGTAGTGGTTAAATGCGTCTATCCTTGATTATTCGATATTCGATTCGATATTCGGAGCCAATTATTCGTATTCGATTCGTATTCGAAGAATTTGATATTCGCACACCCCTAGAAATATTTTTGGCAAACGCTGTAGGAACGTTAAAGTGAATTTACACGATAAAAGAAAACCGTCGGCACAATATTCACGGAATGGTATTTATAGCATTTATTTCATTCGCAGAACTTACATTTTGTAAAGAAATCGGAATAAAAAATTATTTCGCCTCGCTCTTCTATTGCTAACAAACAATTTTTAGTGCAGACTCACGAGGCAAAAACCAACAACAGATAATGCGCCTACGTGACACAGACAGTTCTCAATTACATATAGATATGCCTTTATGGCGGGTTCAAAGGAAGATGTTTTACAGTATGAGTTTGTCTTTCAACTTTTTGACTACGAATTTACTCCAAACTTCCACAGAAATATTCGTCGTTGAGACGTATCAAAAACTGCCTAAAGTCATTGAACCCCTCAAAACTATCTCCGGGAAAGGCAAAGACCTGGCCATAAATAAGCTAACAAATGCTGCAAACGGAGAGATGGTAGTAATTTCACTCCCCATCGGCCTTCTGGCTTATTTGTGTCATACACTCGGTGAGATCACATTCCTTTTTATTGCCCAAATTCCTTTCATACCACTTAGATGAAGAACTTTTATTCATCTTTCTTTGCCTCCAAACTCAGTGAACAAGGAAAATACATTTATGAGAAGGAAAAAAAAGTAAGCTTAGCAGAACCTCAAAAACCAGACGCTAGCCTCGAGATGGCTTTTCTCGAGGGATTCGATGTGAGCTGCTGCGTTATTAATATCACGTCCATCCTCCTGCAAAGATGATGGCCGAGACACCTGCCATCTCATGAATTTTTTCAGAACTCATTTCTTACTCTATTTCATCATGAAGGTGTTAAAACCTGGCGTCCACCTTTAGAATAAGATAGCTTCAGACATCCCATTTTCCATTAATATCTTCAACCTGCATTGCGCAGGGTACAAATTTTGAGAACAATCATTAAATCTGAATTTTGGCGAAGAGGGCTAAAGCTAGTTGTTGTTGACTTCAGCAGGGCAGCCTTTCACCAGTTTGTGTTTGCAGCTCGAACAGACCGCAGTCGTCTGGGCCTATTGCTTGTTGTTAGAGCCCAGGACAACGGGGGCATTACGGGACTGCTGAGGACTGCTAAGTGGGTCGGTTGACGCTTTTCCTTTTATTACCAAGTAAAAGCCCGACAATAGGATTCACCTGGTTAACGCTCAGTACTGAACTGAGTGCTTACCGAAAAACAAATGCGCAACAAAACAAGACACCTCATGGTTCATTCATACAAAACGAGACATTTAAGCTGCAAACAGGATTTGGTTCTTTATGACCGGTAATCTTTACTCCCCTTCTTTGTTCCCAGAGGAGAAGAGGGTTATGTTTTGTAACGTATATGTTCTTCTTGCACCGTATTTCACTACTGGACTATCAGGAGCTTTTTTGTGACTTGACCTTTGAAAACATATTTCTGTAAGCTCGCACTAGTCGTAGCTACCATAAAATGCGGTTACGTACACTCAGGCCGGAATGAAACGCGAACACGCATATGTCATACATTTCTGCTTTGCAGCGAGATATTTCTTTACAACCTATTTTCGATTATGCAATTGAGTAGGCCCTTTGCCCAGACATATGAATCAGGCTAGTTGTACACTTCAGCTGAAAGTAGGCAGGTAAAATATTTGTTTTCTTGACATGCTCTGTTCGCGTTTAATTCCGGCCTGACTGTACATCAGGAGACTATTTTCGTTATGTAGTTGTTTTATTTTTTTTGGAAACCACACGAATTTTCTCACTGCTTCACGCAGTTCGAAAAGACAGAACAAAAGCGCACGCAGTTACTTTTTGTAAACCCCATCCTAAAATAAGCGACGCTGGCTGCAAGGCTCAGAGACCGTTATTCCAGGATAAGGATCGCATCTGGAAAACGATGTGAGCCTGCTTTTCTTTCTTGTAACCTAATAAGCCTGCCTCGGTCGGGTGAACCAAGCGGGACTACTTGCGCGGAAGGCTGAGACCAAATGGAGAAAAAGTCCGGACAAAAGCATGTATACCCTGCACAGCAAGGAGCTCCCGTCTCTCTATGTACGCGGAAAGAGCGCGCTCTCTTTGACGGACGTTGGAGGGCAGCATGGTCGGTTGCGTTTCCACGGACGTCACCATTAACCCACGGACTTAGGAACGAGGACGACACTGAGGTATCCCCTGTCTCAAGAACGGTAAAAAAAAAAAAAGCACCACTGACTCCGGCGGCCGGAAGAGAAACGAAGCTTTGTCCTCTCTTCCGCAGCTTACGATGACGACGAGCAGTAATCGATATGCCATGGATGAGCCCAGCTGCCAAGCGAGGGGATTTTTTTCTCCGAGTTTTCTCGTTTTGTTTTTGCTTTGCGAGTTGCCGTCATCTTTCTTAGTTTTTCCTCATTTCGTTTTTCTTTTTCTTCGCGATCATTACATGCTCTATTTTTCGTTACTTTCGCACGAAGCTTCTTCAGAACATGCGTGCTCGAACTGGTGACACATGTCGCGTGCTTACTGTGCTCCCTAAGGAAGTTTACCGGTGTGTTTCATTTTTCTCTCCATATTAAGGCGACATAGTCGCTTCGAAAGGCTATCCCGCCGTATATGTCCGAAACAAGTTTACCGGACATTCACAGCGTAACAAGCGTTTTGTTGTTGTGTTGTGTTATAAGGCCCATAAGCATCTAAGGCCATATTGTGCCAAACGTATAGAATGCCTCCCGCCCATTGAGCCGCTGAGACGCAGTTCACGCGAGAACAAAAGCTGACAAAGGTGAATAAAGAATGGACATTTTAGTTGACATACCTTTCGAGTGTACTTCTCCATAAAGGAACAACTGAAACTGCAACGCGCATTAGGAGGGGAGACACCCGAATGCTTCCTCATCTGCATTCAAGGCGGAAAGCAGGGCTAGTTTGTGTGTGATCATTAATTAAAAGACCAGCGCATAAAACACAGACATAGAAGAACATAGAAGAGAAGAACAAGTAGACATAGAAGAGCATCTGCGTGCTCGGTTTTAAATCGCAGGGCGCAAATCAATAAACGTAAGTTCGTGGACCTATGCAGTTTAGGTCCTTATTACTCTCAGGAACGAATACGTTCACATAAAAGCTGCAAGTTTCTTTCTTTTCAGAGTTTTTGTTACCTCCTTCTGCTTGTGGCATTGTCGCCGCTTCTTTCTAGCTGTAACGAAACAATATGTAAATTTTTCCTTAGTTTCAGCAGCCTTCATTTCAAGCGATGTTTGCTGTTCCGATCGAAGTTACAGTTTTTAAGGCGACTGCTTGGTAAAGTAATGCTTGTCTACATTTTTAGAACATAGACAAGATGCACTGCGGAACGGAGTTTCGACTTCCAAGGGAAGGAATCTTCTTTTCCTAAAGTAACCGACTTAACGTATTTTGCTTCTGAGCCATATAAAAGGCACTTATGATAGCCCTTAAGCTCTGAATATGCGTACGGTAAGCAGAACCTTTGTCCTCACCTTTGGGGACCATTTTTTGTCCGCAGGAGTGAAGCAGCCGCGTTGCATGGTTACTTACTGTTCTTGCAGCTTGAAAGAAGTTACCCTGCGGGCTGCTCTGGAGGAATATCAAACTTTTATCCCGAAGCATGTCCTGAATTCTAGCTAACAATTTTATGTTCAACAATTCTCTACCGGGTTAAAAAAATAAAAAAACTTCGCGTGTCGATGGAATTGCATAACCAGGCGTGGGTGCGGCAAGATCTCTGCGACCAGAACCGACAACGCACTCCCTCGCCAGAACAGGATTTGGCCACCCTGCTGTAATACTTGGCCGCAACCTTCTATGAACAAACAAATCAAAAAAAAATTTACGCGAGATTTGCTTTTGGCGCAATCTGTATGTCATAAAGAAAACACGTGTTCTTTTTATGTGGTCAACTACATTCCATCATTCATAAGCTTCCTCAATGAAATTTCTGATTTCTTTACATGCAATTAGTGAAGCGCCATCAAATCGGTGCCTAGAAAGTGCTGGGAAAGGAAGAAATTATTTTTATCAACGTGCTGTCTGAAATGGCTACCCTATATTCACGTCACTGCTCCTCTCTTCTGTAGTGTTGCTCTCTTCGCATTATAATCTAAGGGGCCAAGGATTTACAGTGTCATTTAATTATTTAATTGGGTGTCATTTAATTATTTAATTGGGCATCAGTGAAGGGCACCCAATATCCGTATTAAGAACGAATTCCGTTCACTTAGTACCACTAAGATCTACTTCTTCGTCCTAACGTTTTTCTTTCATTCTTTACGCAGACATATCTCCGAAACTAGTGGAAACCTTCCAGCCGCTGATGGTGAAGAGGGGAGACCCAGTATCGCTACTGTGTCGAGCGCGTGGCAGCCCAGCGCCCGAGATCAGCTGGGCTATCGACGGCGACTTCCTCTACCCTTCGCATCGGCTCAAGATCAGCGCCGACCGAGGCGCCTCTGAAGTGGAGTCCCTGCTCAACATCTCTGAGGCACGCGTCGAAGACAGCGGCGAGTACAGTTGTGTGGCTCGGAACGACATCGCGACCGAATCGCACTCGGCGAGGCTGAATGTGCAGGGACCGCCTTTCGTCAGACCCATGCGCAACATCACCGTGGTGTCAGGCACACAACTCACGCTACGGTGCCCCTATGGCGGCCATCCTATCGATTCCCTGGCTTGGCAAAAAGGTAAGCGGAAGTATCTTTTCGCAACCCAGGTTGCTTGGCCGTAGAGAGTAGTGGCGTGGCAGCTACGGCGACGTGGGAAGGGGTGTTGAAGGCAAAGAAACAAATAATTTCATTGGATGTGCTTGCAATCTCACAAACTTTACAAGCGGAGGAGATCCGACTGAGCTAGAAAGCGAATTGAGAAGGCTGTGTTAGACCACTTGCGCAGAGCTTCCACCACCCTTCGCCACTGCCAATATTGCCAGCAAAGCAGACATTTGGGCTAGTTGGTGTAAATTCATAGTGGAAAAAACAGCGCAAACTTTGACAGAAAACACAGAACAAGAGGGGAGACACTACAAGCGCTTTCAGCGCTTGTAGTGTCTCCCCTCTTGTTCTCTGTTTTCTGTCTTAGTTTGCGCTGTTTTTTCCACCATCAATATTGCCAGCGCTTTTTCCAAGTTCGTCGCTATAACCTATCACTGGCATTCCCCGATGATAGGAACGGGATATTTCCCCTACACTTGAATATGTCGACACCGGCTGGTTGCCGGCGGTTAGTCGTGAATCGTGGCGCAAGGCTAAGCTGTTACCGTGCTGCCTAAATGGAGTCCTCAGGGCGATACACGGCCATTTGCTCTGTTGGTTTGCGGACTTCCCTAAAGAAAGAGCTTAAGAAATTTGCAGAAACTCACAATGCTGTTTTTTGCCAAAGTAATGGTCGTACCGAATATGTGTGGTTTACCTGGCGATCTGCGCTTCGCTTTGAGTCTTTATGCTGCCTTAGGATAGCACCTAACACCGCACAGTGAGCATACTTAACGTGTTTACTGCTGTCATATAATGGCAAAAACAATGCATTTCTGCAGACGTAAAAATAAAATTGTCACATTCTGCCATGCAGCAAGAAACTATTGCGAATTTAATTGATGTCAGGTGCACTGACCGGAGCCATTTGCTGATTCACGACTACGAGGGGGTACCCAAAAGAAACCGGACTTATTTTTGTTCGAACTTATTTCTTCACATTTTAAGCACAGACCTTCAATCTCCTTCAAAGTATTCCCCACTTGCAATGATACGCTTGTCGAATCTTTCATTCTATTTTTCACAACATTGTTTAAATTCATTTTTTGTGATGCTTCACAGTGCCTCCGTCGTTTTTTTCTTCACCTCAGCAACATCAGCGAAACGCTTTCCATTCACCTATTTTTTCATTCTAGGAAACAAAGGAAGTAGCACGGGGCAAGGTCGGGAGAGTATGAGGGTTGAGGAATAGGGGTCATGCCATTTTTGGTCCCAAATTGTCGTAGAGACAGGGCGGTGTGAGCAGGGGCATTGCCATGATGGAAAAACCAGTCACCCGACCGCCACAAATCTGGCCGCTTCCACCGCACACCCGTTGCCCAATCTTTTCAAAACATCCAAGTAGAAAGCCTGGCTAACTGTCTGACCCTGCGGAACAAATTATCAATGGACGACTCCTCTCACGTCGAAAAAACAAATCAGCATTGTTTTGAGGTTTGGTTTAACCTGACGAGCTTTCTTGAGGCGAGGTGAATTTGAAGTTTTCCATTGCAATGATTGTTGCTTTGATTCAGGATTCGATTCAGGAACACTTGAGTTGTCCCCATAGCATCGTCCTTGTACGTCTTTCTTAATATTTCAGGAGTTTCCATTCAACTTTTTCCGAGCAAAAATCGTAATTTCACCGGCGCACGCTGTTCACGAAAATCAGCCATTGCAAAAACGACGTTCACACAAAACAGTCGTCACTCTAAAACTCTGCCTAAACTAGTCTGACCTCCTTCAACGACGGCACTCGGCTTACTGACTCTGGAATGTTTGTTCTATGCGCTCCTAGTGGCAAAACGCGGTACCACAGAAGCTTTGCCGAGCAAAAAATTTAGTCCGGTTTCTTTTGGGTACCCCCTCGTACTTAGAAACCTTGCGCTGCGGTTTAGAAAACAGTGTCCCTCTGTGTGTGTGCGATCGTATGTGCGCGTGCGTGTGCTGCGCGCATGTGCACAAATGTGCACACATGTTAGATGTGTACGTGTTAGTGCCCTTGCGTGTGTGAGCATAAGAGTATGGGCATTCCCACGTGCCTGTCGTCGGATGCTTTTGAGTGTGCGTGCGTGTAGGGGCCAGTGTGCTTGCGTGCGTGGGCGGATGCGTAGGCTTGTTTGCGAGTGCATCTCGTGCGTGAAGAGAAGTGCAAAATGAGTTGACTGGTCGTTTACGAAAGCACAATTTTTTAGGCACAATGTAAAATCCAGTAAAGATAGCAATACGGCACAGTTCTACTCCTTCTGAATATACTGATACCAAGCTCATATCAGTTCCTCCAAACAAACGAGAGAAATACCACGTAAAGCGGAAAGTGTACTTCTAACATCACGAACAGAAATAGAGACAACGCGTATGTGCACTTACTGAGTCGAGCGAAACATTTTGAGCGTTTGTTGCGGTGCTCTGATGCCATCTCAAAATGTGTCAAAAGCAAAGAGCGTGAAACGGTCTTTCAAACGAAAGCAAAATGACCACTGTTGACGCGCAGTTTCTGAATATCCATCACGTGGAAAATCCTTTCTACGCTCGTCCTTTGTTTTTCAGGCGCGCGATTTTGAAAATACACTTTATTAAGGATCCTTTTGAGTGTGCATATTTTAAGGGTATACAGTTTGATGTACTTTCAGTAAAGAATAATATTTTTTTCTAAAAAACGACTTTTTCACAATTTTTCTCGCAATTTCAATCTAGCTCCTGCTCACTAATACAAAACTGGCGATAATAACTGGCGATAATCGCCTGCCTGAAGATAGCGCTGCTAACTGAAGCCAATTGGCACGACCGGACGATGTCCCGGATTAGTAGGCATCTATGTGAATTCAAAACTATTACAGGAATGATGCTAAGAAGATGATGAAATGAACAGTAGGCTTTTTTAGAACAAATATGATGTCTCGACCAGATAATAATATTACTGTTGAAATAGATATTATTATTGTGGCTCATGGCGGCATACAATTCCAAATTAAATATGTGCATATCAATAAAGCAAGTGCTCCTTCATTCTCATGCCACCAACCCCATTTCACAACAATAATTAGAGTAAGTAGTAAAAAGTAGTTAGACAGATAACGGCTCAAAAAAAGAACAGCTTGAAAATAAAAATACCGATAATGAGGATTTATCTCATATGTCGTAATATGGTCGCCAGTGCATTTTTAATAATGTAAACTTATCTGTCCAGCTATAAGTAGCGCAATACTACAAGCGTGCGTCTCCGAAGTCGTTTTTGTTACATTCTGTGCTTTTTTTTATTCCATTTGAGACAGAACACTGGTCACTTGATTTTGTTGATTTTACTACTGTATTTGGGCACACATGTCCCGTGGGAGCTCCATACTTTGCGCACGGTGTCGATGTCCATAGTGAAACTTTGAAGGATACCAAAGGAAGGTAAAAGTGCGTTAAAAGTCAGTAAAAAAAAAATGGCTGAGGCTTAACTTGGTTAACCCTGGTCAGATGAGAAGCATATTGATGGCCAGGCTTGGTAATACATGGCTTTCCTTGGTTGAATACTTGGTCATTTTAATACAACCACTAGAAGCCTTCGTCGTGGGGGAAGACAATGACATGGCTACAGCGGAACGCCGACTAACCCCGAGACGCGCGTTGGGTGAGCGCCTGGATTGCCACGGAAGCCGCGTCCGCCTGCCCGGTGGAGCGAGCGTTTCACCTACACCGAGTGTGAACGCGCGTTCGAAATGCGCGGGAGTGTGACGTCACCATACCACGTGATTCACACGGCGTGCAACCGCAGCGACGGCACAAGTTGGAGCCCCGTTTCTCCACTGTCGTGACGTCATCGTGTCACGTGGTGTGACGTCATGTATCACGTGATTTGGAGGCGCACAACCACAGCGACGGCGCGAGGTGGGCCCCCGTTTCTCCACTGTCGTGACGTCATCGTGTCACGTGGTGTGACGTCATGTATCACGTGATTTGGAGGCGCATAACCACGGTGAAGGGCTGAAGTGGTAGCTAAAGTAGTATGCTTTGCATAAAAGAAAACTTCAGCCATTTTTTTCTTTTGCTGCGGAAAATGAGAAAGATAGAGACAACTTATCCTTTCGGAAGCTTGTAGCAACGCTAACTTTAGATTTTTTGATGTTTCATTGGGGTCGCTTTTGAAAATGCTGTAGTAGCTTCTGAATTTAAAGATAATACTACAACTTTGAAGTTTAAACTTTAGGGTTCGAATAATAGCGGATAAATCACACGGGGACAAAAACGGAATAACGATAACAAAAACATTGGTTGTATTCTGGAAAGGTTACATACGTCTTCTTCCGACGACTCCTCTTTTCGCACACTGCTCTCGTCCACCCGCCTTTTCGGCCACAAAGTTCACAACACGCCCTTTCTCCCCCCTCTGCACGTACGCATGGTTAAGTGGCCACGTCCCCCACTCCTCGCACTTGCACTGTGGCCGGCATCTGCTGTTCGGTCCGCCGTCTTTTGGGTGCCGCCGTTCAGATGTCTCCAAGACGGCCATGCTTCCTCCTGCCGTCTGTGTGTGATTATTCCTCATTCCAGCAGGTTCGCGTTTGCCGTGGAACTGCTGTTTGTAATTTGTTTCTTTACTGCTGCTTCTGCTCTATGCTTCTTTACAAATGTTAATGCAAAGAGCAGCATGGTTACATAAATGAATGGATGATTTGCACCTAAAATAACAACTCCAAAGAACCAAATAACAGAAAAAAATGACGAGAATTCTCCTAGCCTTGCCGAACGGCACATTCCGTGAACCGCTCAGGGCTAGTCGTCTTGCTGTTTTCTTTGTTACGGGTCGTTATTTCCCACCGTTACTGCGAATTTAAATCATAACTCAAGCAATGTGAAGTACACCACCGCAAGCTCGAAACGGGAACGAACGAGGCGCGTGGGGCGATCGCCAGCTGGTTTCCGTTTTCTCATAGGAAAGAGGAAATACTTTTTATTCTTCTTCCTGTTGTTTTTTTTTTTCAATGCAAATTTTATTTTACTGTTCATAAGCCAGCCTTTTTCTTCGTATTCCTATTGGTTCATTTTTCACCTCAACGCGCATGACCCGTTCTTAGTAAAACTAAAAAACAGGGCTACTTTAAATGTCTGAGTATTCGACGGGGGATCCAAAGTAAGTTTCCTCGCTCGTCTTTCCTTCCCCCGCAGCTGTGTCTAGGTTTTGCTTCCATGCTCTTCGCCACGGCAAAAGAGATAAAATCGGAATGGCAACGCAAACCTCTGGCTCCTCTCTATGTTAGCGTAACCATCGTATCGTCATTTCCCTCCCCTCCCCCCCCCCCCCTCCCCTTCCTCTTCCTTCCTGGTTTGCCTGAGCGGTCCTGGTAACCGAGCTTCACGATGCAGTTTGCTGAGAGGCCGAGGGAGACGATTCAAGTGGGAACGCAGAAGGCTCGGGTCGACGGAGCGTTTACAAGCAGTGTACGAAATTGTCGGACGCGTTTCGCTTAAACCCAGAGCGAAGGAATCGCTCTAGTCGAAAGATAACAAGCCTTGAAATGTACCAAATACAGATACGCAAACCAAGCGAGGCCAGCCCACGGGCAAACTAGGCTATTAGGTGAAGATGGAAAACCTGTCTGTGGTTTTCGTTCAACTGAGAGAGAGATCTGATTGCTCTTTGAGAACTTGCAGAAGTAGGAAGAAAAGATGGGAAACGGAGAAAATGTACTATAAAAAAAGCAAGGCGCTCGCAAAGGAGAAAGAAAGCAAGTTTGAACATTTGAAAGCCTGCATGGACACAGGTATATTCTTGGTTCGTTTAGCATAACTGGTGAAGGAGGCGCCCGAAAAGAAGACAAACGGAAATATGAAAAGGGAGAATCGCTTATGCCGAAGGGCGACCGGAATTCAAGTAATCTAAAGACTCAGGGGCCTAATGCGCTCCTGTCTCGTCTCAAAAAGAAAATGAAAAGCAATCGATGGAACGCGTAGCGCACTGTGTTCTTAGTGTTCCATTTTTTTAACCTATCCTGAGTTGCGGACAAAAAAAAGCACCTTTGCGCATTTCCTTTGTTTTCTGTTTTCTCTCTTTTTTTTAACAAGACCGCCTTAAGCGGCAATGTGAGGAAATTTCTTGCTGATGCGACATTCTAAAAGTATCTCTATCCGACGAGCACGTAGGGCAGCCAGAAATTCGTTGCTTAATGTTCCTTGTGAATCAAGACATCAAGGATTCGGCTCAGTTATTTATGCGATGAGATTCCTCTACTAGGCCTATTTAGATGAGGAGGATAAATGCTGACCCACATTTTACCTTAGTGTTATATTTATGTAGGAGAAAAATGAAGGGGATTCAGCTTGCGTGGCCCACACGAAACGCATCAAGTCCATCTCACCATCAGCAGCAGGTGATGCTGCATCTCTATTTATATATCAAAAATTCCTAAAATGATTTCAGCGTCATTTTATCAGCCTGCATTCTTATCCTATTGGCGATTTTTAATGCACTATTAGCGTCTACTGTGTTCGTTTGCGGTTGCCTCGCGGTCTTAGGTGCCCGCATAGCACCAATGGTAAAGAAATAATCGATGTCGCTGTGGAGTAGTGGTGTGTTTGAAAGACGGAGAAGCAGATCGAATGCCTTTTTTTAGAATAGAGTTTTTCTTGTAGATGATGGGAACTTAGAGATTAAAACCAATAAAATATTGTAATTTTTTTTGTGGGTGCTCTTTCAGGCTGAAGCCCGAGATGCATTGAGCCAAAAATTTCTATTTAAAAAACCCATAGTAATGGCATAGCTATTTTTTATGCATGTTTGGAGCGAGGTTGCTTCTTATTACTTGACACTGGCCAGAGGTATCTCCTGTATTCGAGTAGCGAAATTATTCCATTATCCCGCACAGTTTGCTAGGATTATTGCCAAGCGCTGGAAAATATAATGTATGCTCAATGCTCTGTGACTTTTAAAGCGATTGCAGTCGATTCTTTCATCATGCTTATATACCAGGTGTTTAGGAAAGTCCTCAACTAATTTTTAAGATGAAGTTTTTTCTGATAAAGAGAACCTTTTTACGGCTCAGTAATGCCAGCAATGGGGGACGTCTGAAAGCCGGCATATCAGCCCAAACTAGTTCAGTCATAGCGGCAATTGCTAACAGCGTTTTCAAAATTTAAAAATAGTGATATGGCTAGTGCCAATGGCCGGCTACAAATCTCAACTGGAATTAGGCGCATATCGCGAATGGGCAACTATTAAATAAGAGTATTTATTCCATCTTATTCTCATGCTTCCTGAAGTCCGCCAACACTGGTAATACTATGCTGCAAAAGCCGCCTCGTTGGCTCTGCGGTTATGGCGCTCGGCTGCTGACCCGAAAGACGCGGGTTCGACCTCGGTCACGGCGGTCGTACTTCGATGGAGTCCAAATGCAGGAGAACCGTGAGCTGTGCGATGTCAGTGCAGGTTAGAAAACATCAGCTGGTCAAAATTATCCGGAGTCTTCAACTACGGTGTCCCTCATAGCCTCAGTCGCTTAGGGACGTTAAACCCCCATAAACCTAAAACCTAAACTGTGCCGCAAATAGCTTCTTTTTACCTCAAAAACCCTATTGTTAAAAATTAGTGGGGGCTTCTCTGATAGACCAGGTGTGTTTAGGTACTATTATATTTTGTTCTATCATATTCTGATTCCTGCAGGCTCAAAGTCTGCGTTCAATGCAAAGTGAATACAAAGGGACAACTGAGATTCATTTTCCGTGCGTTTTTTTCCTGTTGCGTAGCCAGCCTACGAACAGATGAGCATTCATTCATTTATTCATAATCATCAACCTACATCAGAGTTTAATCTCTACAAAGAGAGCATCACCTCTGCGTCACAGCAGCTGCAAATGCAGTCACTCCTCCTACAGAAACAAAATTCACAAAGAAACTCAATCACGCATGTTACAATATATACGCACCTTCAGTCTTTTCGACCCTGAGTGTGTACTTGAAGCTTTCCGCTGAGAAGCCTGAAAGCACTTCCTGAGTTCCTAGTGTCTAGAAAATACTTTTCAATGGCCCCATTTTTTCTGTAACATTGACGGCTGCAACATCGATTAGCGGGAACATAGAAAGTCTTGAGTCATGTTCAACGTTGAAGCGTCTTGAAATGCGTGTTTTTATATGACATTCGTTAACCAGGCACCTTATGTAACACTTGCCGGTGCAGTTTCCGTGCGAATGATATGAATAGTCAGACACAAAAAATAATACGGCGCCCTAAGAGTATCGCTACGTGTTCAGCTGAAAAAGAGTTCTCTTTACATGTCAACACTGAAGCAGCAACGGCACTCAACGCCTTCAAGCCCGCAATTGAAGATCAGAAAAGTTTGATTCTTCTGCGAATAAAACATTCCACATTCTGACGTGTGCGACGAGGCACACAAACATCCCTTGTAACTCTCGTAGCATACTCGCGTCTTCTTTCGTTTGAGCAAGTCGTCTCCTCTCATCCGCGCCGTTTCTTGCACTCTTTATTTTTATTTCTGCACAAGGTGGCAAGCGCCTTCCACATCTCCTTTGCACCACAGCCACAATTCGATGGTGGCATAAGTTCTCTTCAGTCGTGTATGCATGAAAAAGTGTTGACAGTCTTGTTCTCGTTAACTTTTTTCTTTCACGTAAAGTAGGTGCAGTACTTTCAAGAAGGCGCGTTTTTCTGGCTCAAGCGCCTGACCCTTCTTTATAGCTGGCGCGGTACGCGGTATGTTTGCAACAAAGGAGGTGCACGCTGCATGTTTTTAACAAAGCAGACCATGATTCATCGGGCCCTCGCAAGCGATTTCTTCACGTCCCTCTCTCCTTTCCCTTCTCCTCCTTTGATTCGGATCTTAGACGCGGCCTACACTTCTCAACTCTGCAAATTCACGTTCAGAAGGCAGGGCGCTAGTTGATATTGCCCGCCAAAAGACGGCTACCGAGCGGAAGCATAAATTTCCGGCACACTGCAGGCGATTTACGGGAGCTGCGGAAAGCCGCCGCTCCCGCCGCCGTTTCTGCTTGCAGAATGTGCCACTGGCGTCTTCGTTACTGCCTCGTTTATTTGTTCACTGGGTGGTTTACTTCCGCAGTCGCTTCCGTTCGTTCTCTTGTTTTTCCACTTCGGTGTTAACCTGCGCACACCCAGCCAGCACTTTATTTCCGGCCGCTCGAGAGCCCCCCGCGTAAACAAACTGCCACACAAGTCGGAAGAAAACAGCCGCACCGTAAAGGGAAGCACCAGCGCTCGAAATAGCGATGAAAGGAGCCGACACGCTGCGGCAAAGGCCTCGTTTCTCTCCTGAGCGGCACTGCAAGTTTCGTAGTTGATTTGGTCGAGTAGTGTGGCCTGAAAACTTGAAGAACGCTTAACTGCCTCTCTATTGCTAAGGAGAATCCACATAGAGATATAAGGATCTCCAGTGGCGTGCATCTCCGCTCAGCGGTTTTTAGCTTGCCTGGAGAGCATATGTGCTGGTGAAATTATTATCTCAACTTGAGGAGCGAGCACGTGGTTAAAAATGCACACGATGCTTTGGCGTGTATCAAAGCTTAGTATAAATAATTCCTCGCCATCTGGAAACACTTTGTCATCGACTTCGCCTGAACGCTGCATTTACAAACGGCTTGCGATACCGTTTTGGCCAAATGAACTGTCCACTTTGTGACAACTGCGGCTCGATTAAAACCATGGAACATATCCTGATTGAGTGCCCGGCATATGCTGACGAGCGTGCGTACTATGAATATTGCATGGAGGAGCTCTCCACAGTGCCTCTGACAATGAACAATGCTTTAGGTTCCTTAGCCTGCCCTTGGCAACAAAGCCATGCATTGTACTTTTTCTTTGCATAAATAGAGGGCATTGGACATCTTCACATGCTCTATTTCACCTTGCATGTTATCCTCAACCATTCTCCACGCAGTGAACTTTGTTGGCTCATATGTCAGACGATGTCAGTGCACGTTAAAGAACCCCAGTTAGTCGAAATTTCCGGCGCCCTTCACTACGACGTCCCTCATAGCCTAAGCCACTTTGCGACTTTAAAGTTTCAAAGTTTCGAAGTTTCAAAATTTATTTCCCATCTAACACTACATCTAACCACCATAAACCGCATTTCATTAATTCATATGTAAGATCATTACTCGCAGGTGCACCTTAGTAGGCATTTAATGCACGCATTTGATCTTCTCACCTTTTTGTTTTATTCTACCGTTTTTTCACCGCTCTCCTTCCGCCTTTGTCTCCCAAATTCCTTTCCCCACGCAGAGTAGAATGCAGCGATATTTAAACGCCTGCTAAATTCTGCTTTTTCATTAAAGGGCTTCTCCCACTCCCTTATTATAAGGAGTCCATGGTAGAGAGAGGGTGTGGTTGATGGTCCTTTGCGATCACAAAAATGAACAAGGGAGGGGAAAACCTCAGGTTGCTTGAGCCAACGTTTCGACAAGGGGACTTGTCTTCGTCTGGGCAAAGCGTTCATCATTGGCAGGGATTAAATAGGGCCTTCGCTCCGAGGAGGAAGGCCCCGGGGGTGGGGAAGGAAAGTGGTGTGAGAGGGGATGCGTGTCAGGAAGGGGAGGGAGGTGAACCTTGATTCGTTAAGCTGCAATAGTGGAAAAACTTATATCCGGGGGGTGTGTAATGAACAAAGGCTTTGAAGGGGCTGCGACGGGAGGAGGCGCTGTAGTACCTGAAATACTCAGATAAGAGGATTATATTTCTAAAAAGCAAAAAAAAAAACTTCATTTCCTTTATTTTGTATGTCTATAAGAAGCTGAAGCAGTAGAAGCAACTTCATGACAAATGCAACACTCCGCTGGTGCACAGGATAACCAAATGTATTTCTGCAGCGTGATTCCTACGACTGCTCAGCATCCTTGAATAGGACACGCCCTGCCATAGTGTCAAAGAGGCCTATGAAAATTAATATATACCATTGTTCACACTCGCGCATTCTTCGTGCGAGCATTTATAGTAAAGCTAACTAGCCCCAGAAATTCGCGAGATATTTGGAAACGCCTTCAGCTTTCTTAACAGATGTAAAAAGCTTATTGTTGAACTGTCATATCCGCAGCTGGTATGGTGCTTCCTGTCAACTACCGCCAGTCGGTGGACACCAGAGGTCGCCTCCTCGTTCAGCAGGCCCAGAAGTCCGCCGATGAAGGAGAGTACACGTGCGCAGTCACTGGACCCACAGGCCTTGTCGCCAGCGGGTCCACGTACGTCTCCGTTGTTGGTAAGTATCGCAAAGGGGCTTCCGAACCACACGGTTATCGTGATCGTTTAAAAAAAAACTGGAAAAGAGGAGGAGGCTTAAAGTGAGGAGACAGTAAGAGAACGCCAAAGTCAATGCACTCTACATAATAGGATCTATTATATGGGCTGTGTAAATATGTAGTTCGTGAGGGTGCACTAATTTAAACTTACGTTTTTTTTTTTAAATGACCGGTTCTAGGTATCGTGCAGACAACCGAAAGCAAATTGCTGCACGGCGTTTTCCCGCACACGACGGCTGCGTCTAAAACCGATTCATCATAACGTTCGTACCTGTTGACAGCGCTCATACAAAGTAATAATCATTATATTTGAACAATGTAATTAGCATTTCACGATTTATCAGACATTGCAGAAACTCCTGCGTAAAGAAAACACCTTATGAGGACACACAATACAACATATTCGAAATCGAGCATCGAGCTGTTTACACTCGGATATGCATCCGGGGGTTCCTTTTCAGTATGTCGTTTATGTTGACAGGCAATCTAAAGGTTGTCGTCAATGCGCTATCGTGCCGCTGAAGTTGCTATGTCAGCACCAAGAATGTGCGTAGGGGCGGCCTGCAAATGGGTCGTTTCATGCGACTTGATATGTCAGACAAAACCTAAATCAAAACAATTTACTTCTTAAACAGTTTCGACCTAGACTGAAAATACCTGCTTTCTGCTATAACTTAACTACGGGTTGAACCGATAAAGAGCCTTTCTAGTTATTTCGGACATTGAAATATATAGTTATTTGACAGCCCGCATGTAAACCTACAACAGTTCGATATTTGATTCCAGAATAAAAAAAAAACATACTTGCATTCCTGCTTACTGATGGGGTATTCACAACCTTATTTCTGGATGGTTATGATAAAAATGGTGCACTATCAGTTTTATAATATGATATCAGCAGAAAAAAATTTTCATCCCACCATCTTCTCTGCCCTTTTTTTTCGTATAAGCTCCCCAACATATATGTTTAATCAGTTAGGTATAAGGACTTCTGCCACACCCCGTTTTGCTCTTGATAATCAAAGACTAGCACGTTTTATCCAGGTCGCTTTACAATATTATAGTCCTATTCTAATCCTTTCCATAGTGGCACCGGTCATCGACGAACACTTCTTCCCGGATGTCATTAAGGTTGAAGAAGGCACCCGGTCGCGGCTCATGTGCTCCGTATCCAAGGGCGATCCCCCGCTGCGTTTCCGCTGGCTGAAGAACGGCCTCAGCATCGGGTCTCACGGTGAACGCATCATTGAGACCACCGACGACTCGTCCATTATCAAGTTCGGTCGCGTGCGCTTTGTTGACAGAGGGCGCTACGTGTGCTTCGTCTCCAACGACGCCGCCTCCGTCAACCGCACCGTCGAGCTTGTCGTCAATGGTGAGGAAGCCCTACGACGCACTTGCTTAAATGATTATTCACAGAGAAGGAATTCTCCACATTAGTATCAGATTTTAAGCTTTGCGGGCGCATAGTAGCGACGCATTACGTTAACTGGTTTATGAATTTCAGAGAAACAAGCCTGAATTGCTTTTGGTCCGTGCTACGCGCTAACACGAGCTTTCTGGCGTCAGCGCTTTCCAAATGCTAGGCATACAAATATTTGCGTCAAAACTGCTCCTGCTTGCTGTTAAAGTTCACGCATGTGGAACTAATTCTCTAGAACCTTGCTTTGAGTGTACCGGCTCATCGTTTTAGGGTCTTTCCTCTATGCGTTGATGCCAAATGCATCCATCACCCGCAGAACTTTGCAGATACCTCATGAAAAAAAAATCTTCAGCAACACATGCAAGGGATATAATTTTGATGTTTAAATGGTCTCACTGTGACTTTATGATCTCATTAAGGTAATTTTCTTGACTCCTTCAGGCTTGCAACAACCATAGGTTTAAGTCCGCGCAACGGCAAAGTTTTTCTCTCGCGATAGGGTAGTAGCGTGTGGCCATTAGGACATGGCGTCCACAGTCGCTGCGACCCGTGGGGTCATGGATAGTGTCGATTAAGCAGAGCTTAATAGAATGTTGAAGAGAGGGTAGCGTTAGGCTTATAATGGGCTTCTATGAGTAGCCACACGCGCTTCAGCATGCTTCTGATGTACATTATTAATCTATTAATGCAGGAGAGCGTGCGGAATACAAAGGTTATTCAATAGAGCCGTGAAGGCTAAAGTACGCAATAGGAAGCCGTCTCATCAATTATTCGACAAAATTTCTCGTCAGGTTTATATAAAGTTGCAGCCCCGATCTGCGCGATGCGGTTGCGAAATGGTTATTGTCATCGCACCTATGTGTTTTCCTTTGGTGGCGAACAGGAGGACCCAGAAAGTAGTTTGCTTTCAAAGCTGCTGTGTTACTAGCTTAAGTTCATCTCTTAATTTTTCATTCGTTTTCGCATTTTACGCATAGTTTCTCTCTTTTTAAAGTCATAATGTGGTGTGCTGTCTCCCTGCTTTTTTTTCACAGTGAGTCCCCGCTGGAAGACAGAGCCCCAAAACGCATCCGTCGTTTTAGGTGCGTCAGTCTTCTTGCACTGTTCATCGAACGGTTACCCAACACCTGCGGTAACATGGAAGAAAGGGCAGAGTGAGTTCTTGTATCTAGCCTCACCCTGCATCTCAGTTCTTGTTTTGTAAATTGCTCCATTATGTCGTGTGTGAGTGAAAGCTCTCAAAAAAGGGATGAAGGCCCAGCTTAAAGTTCGAACTAAAACTGCCTCCTTAAGGGTCCCAGGGTGAGCATATAAATTTGAGCATTGCGTGTTGCTTTTTTCCCCCCATCTTTGCTTGACCTCCCAAACATTCCAAAAATAGATGCATTGACGCGGGTTAAATAAAGTCATGAACTTACTTCTTCCTATATGGACTAACCGGCAATGTTAAATTTTTTCTGCAAATCAACCTGCGCAATGCATTCTTTGTAGACTTGTCATGTTTACTTTTTGCAAAGATTTTTCAAATTAGGCGGCCGAAGAACGCGTTTCATAGAAACAGTTTCTGTTTCGTTCATTACTTCCCATAATATCTGCGAGTGTTCGTGTGCGTGTGTGAGGGTGGGAATTTTATCGTTTTCTAAAAAAACGTCAAAACAGAAGAGTTCAATAGCGCAACTTTCGAGTTATTAATGACCTCTTTCTCCGAAAGAGTCATGCAGAAATACTCCATCATCCGTAGAGGGCATCCGTGATCCTAAAGTTCACGACGTACTAAAAGTCGTCAAGGGTCCCAAAAAGGCGCCGAGGATTAGAATAAGGACAGCGTTTACGACGCTTTCTCCAACTCTGACTCCTCGTCGCAAGAAGCGCCAGCGGGGTTCCGAAAACTTTCCCCGTCCACATTAAGAGCTGCAGGGATTAAAAATTTTGAACGCTCCATAAACTCTCGCCTCCACGTTCTTGGTCGCTCCCGCTGCCAAGCACTTCGTTCCTCTCCAAGCATCGCAACATTGAAAGACATCCATAGACAAAAAGTGCAGATGCCAGTAACTCCCGAACGAGCTCACATCACTGGACAATTCTCTTTCCGCCTCCTCTGCAAAGCTTTTTCGAGCACAGTTTCGGAGCTCTAGAAAGCAGTTGTTGGCGGTGCCTACATTCGCGGCACGCCTTCAAGGCGGCACGGAAGGTCCCTGAAGGATGCGCCATGGGTCCATTTGTCGAGGCGGCAAAGAAATGAGACGTCGTCGGGTGTTCAGCGGCGCCTCAGGGGCGCTTGTGGGTCGCACTTCTCTGCCAGTCTCGACTTAAGTAGCCGTGCTCTTCAGAGAGCTGCGCTCATTCCCTCTTTCACTCCACCCTCTTTCTTTCTACTATTTCTATGTTCCTCTCCCTGCTCTCTGCACCCTTTCCCTCCTGTGCACTCTACGACTGCGCTCTCAAAACGAGGTCATTTAAAGCGCAGATTTTGTTGGAGCACAGAGTGTGTTTCGCTTTGCTCCAGAGCTCCCATTGAAGCACGAACTGGATTCCACCCGCGTGAGCCTGAGAGAGGAAGTGAGCTTCTGCTAGTTGTTTTGTGTTCACGCGTTGGCATTAATTTGGACTGTTGTGTTGTTTTTTTATTTATAAAAACGTTCCACCTTATCTTTCTTTTATTCCTGTTGCCTGCTATGTGAATAAAAATTTCGAGGAGATCAGTATAATTGATAAGCATGGAGGCAAGTTTATCCCACCAGAGCCACTTTTAGAAGTGTCAGGATACAGCGGTCCCAAAGCATCCAATTAGTCGCCGTGTCAGTTCGCAAGACGAATTTTTTGATCCGCTCGTTGAAGGAGAAAGTAATATATCAAACTTTATTCAGTGCTTTTGTTTTTTTTATCCACATTGTAGCTAAATGTTGGCCTCAGCGAAAACCACCCGCTTCAAACTCTCAGCTAAATCGCTCTAAGTTTTGCCCCTTTTATTTTTCGCCAAACACTGAGACAAAGTTGAAGCAATCTTATAAGTGAAATTAGGTAGTTTTTTTATTGCTGGAACTGGGACAATCTTTGTTATAAATAATTCTGATGACCAACTAACGTAAGAGCACAGCACATTGCATATGTTATACGTCATTGTAAGCATATGTTTTATATAAGACACAGTTCGCAACCTTGTGTGGAGGTTCTCATTGGAAATGGAATTAAAATTTCTTTTCATGATGCGTGACGAATCTAAGCTAACACTGCAAGTCGGTGGAGCAGAATTTTGGGCAACCTGCAACTGGACTATATTATAACCATCGTAAACTATCTGGTGAGACGTATACTCCGGGGGCTCATTACCTTACTAGCGCGTTAAGAAAACTAGTTTGAATTTTCGTCCAAGCAGGTGAAGTTACGAAAGATCGGCATGGCAGAGGAACATCAAGCACGCAATCAAACTTCAAAATAGACCCATACTGCTATGCTATATAATGCTGTGCTATAGAACTAATCCTAAAAAAAGGCAAAACTTTTATCATTTATTTGCCGTGAATTCGCACTAGAGCTGCACATTGAAGATGTTCAGCCAAGGAAAAGTGCGCGATGTTTGCGCGAGTTTACTTTCTCGGGCAACTTCTAAGCATAAACTAACGAAAGCGTGCATGAAGAAAAAGCTTTCTTGTTTTCGACGCATTCATGGTTTTACGAGCTCCCGTAAAGAATTTTATGTTAGACCAGGCTCTTTTCACGAGCTGTTAAGACTTCCTCTTGAGTCATTCTTTTCCAATTGCGGTTCCTGTTCAGTCTGTTAATTTTTTATTCTGCGGGTACTGAGTATTTATGCCTGAGTAAACATTGATGGCGCCAGAAAAGGCGGTTTCGTTCTAAACCATCAAGACTTATGTGTGTGTGTTTATGTATGTGTGTGCGTCTGAACTACTAGATTCATGCGTCTATTTTCTCACTATTTAAAAACTTTTTTTCTTTGCTTAACATTTTGGAGCACCTAAAACCATTTCATTTCATACTTATTTCCTCTGCTCCTTTCTCATTCTCATTCACTCGAGCTTACATTAGTATTAATGTTTCTGCTTACCACAAATTAATCATATAGGTCATGAGTGCTTCTGTGCCTTTTTCTGTTCGTTGTTTACTAGGAAGCCAGCCCCGGAACTTCTCCTACATCCACTACAACTTCCGTAACCATCATTTCATCAATGGCAGCCTGCTTATTCGCGAAGTGGAAGAATCCGACCGGGGCTTCTATTTGTGCGAGGCACACAACGGCATTGGACCGGGTATCAGCAAACTGGTCTTTCTCAAAGTGCAGGGTAAATATTTCCGCAGTCTTCGGTTCCCGCCGCTGACGATTGAAGCTCCTGGCTTTGATATCGTTGCTTCGCGTGTGTGTCCTTTGTCACGCTTCGCCTTTCGCGGTGCCGCTTCTCCTTTATTTTCCTGAAATAAAACTTACCAGACGAGTCCTTTTTTCAATTCTTTTTGTACCCGCGGAAATAAACATCTTGTAACGATGTGTTAACTTTCATGTTTGTGAGCAGTGTTCCTGGGTTTTTTCTTCGAACTACACAACGGTGGTTACTGCTCTGCTACTCCTTTATATTTACAATGGCCAATGTACGGCATGCTTAGTGAGTAGGGAAAAGGGCTGTTACTGATCGGGTGCCTAAGGACACAGCTTTCAATTTCAAGAAACCTTGTTGTTCACGTCATGACGCGAAACTATGCTCAGTAGTGCAGGTTTCTTTTTAGTGGTAAGAACGCGACACACGACACGATTCCGGACGTTGCTTTGTTTCCCAGACACAGACGCTGACGAGTATAACGGAAAAAAAAACATGGTAGGCCGCCAGTTATAACCAGTTTAAATGCTCGCACTAATATAAGAGCGAGAGAGAGAAAATAACAAGGTCAGGTTTGAGATATACTTTCCTTTCAAGTGATAATGGTCAGTAGATCACGTGCTTAATGACCAGGCGTAATGCGTAATCACGAAATGGGGTTTTTTTCAGTAGATGATTATGACGTAAGCAGGGTCGGTGGCTTTTTACTGTATTAGTATACGGAAGCAAAGTAATGTTTTTTACGAAAAGACACATTAATTGAGCTGTTAGGCTTTTGTTACTTTTATCCCACAGTTTTGAGCGTGTGCTTGAGGATAAAGTTGAATTAACCCTTAAAGGCAGAAGACTTTATATTTCATCTACATTATGCGCAGTTCCACCGCGGTTCGAAGTCAAGCACCGGAGCTTCCTGCTCAAGAAGGGTGAAGACTATCGAGCTCAGTGCCTCGCTGTCGGCGATCCACCGACATTTTACTCATGGGAGAAAAACCAGAAGACGCTCGACTCTGAAAGGTAACTGATCATTTATTTTGTAATAGTATTTGTTTTTTTTCTGAAAGCAGTTTCTCTCATTGTTGAACTGTGTAAAAAAAAACTCTTCTAGGCTGAAGTGAATTCCATTCTTCCTTGTGTAGCTCATTCTTAAAGGTATCCCTGCGAAAATAAGAGACCGTAATAACGCTTGTTAAGGTTACTGCAATAAACCTAACTTCCCCTTACTAGTTTTCCCCGGCGCGGTGGCAGTCTATATGAGCTAACCTGTGGGAGGAAAGTACTTATGAGGCCCTTTGGTTTCCGTAAATGATAGCCGCTTGATATCAGTGCACCTCGGAAATTCATGCCTTCAGATGTAGCTTCATTGCGAAAAACGTTTTTTAGCTTACCTCAAAAAGTAATTCGGTTTTGGAACAGCAGTGATATCAACATACTGTACAACGTGTGTGCTAACTGACAGAGGCAGTGAGATGGGCCTAAGACGATAAGTTGGTCTATAAGCGTAGCAAGGTAATTTCGCTAGAATATCGGGGTGTTTTTATATATTCAAGAGTAAAACTTTATTTTTTTTTACTGCTGCTTGCTGCACAGAAGGTTACTATCGAGATGAAAACTGAATATTCTTTTGCACTTGGCTGTATGAATGGCCGCATATTGTCGTATACGTATTAAAGAGCCGTAAACATTAACAACGATAAGTTCCTGGGGATAATATTTTGCTCTTTTAATATTCTCCCGTTCTGGGGATATTGAACTGTAGTGAAACTGTATAAGCTTCTATGCCATCAATGTTCGCAAAATATTTCAAGCGTAATGAAGTTGCATTAGCAAAATATTTTTTCCCTACTCATGACCGCTTTAATGCGGGTTCTTTGCTATCTTTATTTTAATTATAGCAGTGCTTGGCTTGTTGAATGTCACTTGCAGATGCTTTCGTCTCTCAAGCTGTCAACTGTCCTTGCCGTTCCAGATATCAAACGAAGGAGGAAGAAAAATCCGAGCAGGAATTCCACTCCGAGCTCACGATTCCTCAAGCAACGCGCGAAGATTCGGGAGTGTATACTTGCAAGGCCAGGAATATTTACGGCGAGGACACAACCCACTTCCAAGTGATCGTCCAAGGTCAGTGAGACCACCAAACTAAATGCCGCGATCTGTGCCATAGTGGTTCCTCTAAAGTGGACACTGGTGGAGTCGCACGAAAGTAGTCTATATGACTGTGGTAAATCAAGATTGTATGAGATTAGCCTGTACAAGTACATATGATAAGGCTACCTAAGAAAAATATGATTGCTTTTTAAAATTCTCTCATAATCAAGGCAGCGTACAAGATGCGCACACGCTCAAGCTTAATAGTGAATATGGCGAAACTGAAGCGGTGTCTAGTCAGCGTGGCACTAGAAATGCTGCTTCATTTGAGACGGCGTCCAACATCCCGCCTGGCAATAAGTACTGTCTGCAAAGCAGCGATGTACAAGGACCCGCTGCTGAGTGCTTGCACGAAGAAAAAAAAATCACGCTAACAAATTCGTAGCCATACTGAAATGTATCGCAATTAATTTTTATGATAAGGTGATTATGTTCTTATGGGAAGCTATATATAAATAGCTTCAATCACTTTAGTGAATGAGCTCTGTGCTCCGGAATATCTGCGAGAATCCGATAATAAACTTCATGTATCGGTGTTCTGGGGGAAGTATGGATGCTTGTTATTTATTTTTATTACGGGTAGCTCAGATGTGGCTCGGGCAGCTCTGCAATTTCTTAATTCAGATCCAAAGTACAGTCTCGTATTAGGTATTACCCGTATCTATACCCGTTGTTTCTGCTATGACTAGATCACCCACACGCTTTGTAAAATTGTACCCTTTCTTTGCAGAATATGTGTGCATGTTGAAAAAGAAAGAAGCTACAAACGATGCGAAGAACAGCTGTTTGATTGATTTTTTAATTAATCCTTGTTTTAATGATCATGATGATGCCGTGTTTTTATGGCGCATGGGTAACTGTGGCCAAGCAGCGCCATGGCACAATGTTTCTTCTTCTACTCAAGGTGGTGTCAAAGAAGCATTTCCCAAGCATTTCATCCTTTAAAGCAGCCAAGCACCAGGCAGGGGAAAGGTTGTACCCATTGTATCACTGGTGGGTACCCAGTGGCACTGGAGATCGAACCCCGCACCCCCCGCATGCGAGGCAAATGCTCATACAATTAGGCCACCGCTGTGGTTCATCGTCCCTGTTCTGCGGAGCAAACTAGCGGCGCGCGCATTCTTCATTTCCTTCAACAGGCCCACTCAGTGCTGTTCTTTAGAATATTTTCTCTCTACTAATTGGAGCATGAGCATCGGGGCTCGCCTGTATAACAGCATCTTCACGCTTACTGTCTACAGCATTGACTTCCCATTCTTTTATACCTTCTTGTTCCTTCTATGAACGCCACTGTCTACAGAAAGAAAGGCGAAGCCCAATATTCTGTGATGAACGCGCTCGGCACCGTTTTTTGCGTCTGAAGGGAAAAAGTGTACCGCGAGCAGAGCGTACAGTGCTACTGGTTTCGGCCAATAATTCCTGTAGTTCGCTTCGTCTCTCCAATATATAACGTGGCAGTGCAGCTCTGAATCTGATGGTCTCTCCTCTGGTGCAGTAACTTCATGGAACAACAAAATTTTTTTCCGTGCTGCTTCGAACCCTACCCTTGTACACTAAAGGATGGTGAGCGTTGGATGAAAAAGTGATCGAGCTCTTTAGAACGATTTAAGGCCCCACCTTATAGCTTTCGGATGGGCTGTCATGCTGAAGCACGAAGCCACTACCAAGCCGAAAAGTGATTAAACGCGAAGGTGTTTTGTCACGGTTGCAGTTCGGTTAGCTTCCCTTCTTGTTGCACAAAAAGCCTTGATATATTAAGCAACAATTTCTTGATCCTTCATGACAACAGCTTCTACTTAGTTTGGTCACTGAGGAATTGAAGCATGGCATACGCCAGCCATTTATGACTGCAAAAGCTTTATATGGTTCACGAGACGAAAAAGCTGGTGTTGTCCACGTCACACGGTCCGAAAACACACCTGACCTCATAAAGAAAGAAAGAAAATAAAATCCCTTAAGCAAAATACGCTGGCCGCTTCATGAGAGCACTGCACCATCTCCGCTGCAGAACACCCCGCGCGCTCAACTTGCAGCCTCTCGTGCTGAGTTTGGCTATCGTCGTCGTCATCAGCTCCCATTCGGGCAGCGCGAAGAGATCAGCTTCGCTGGCCACGGGATTAGAGTAGTACGCCATCGCTGCAACCTAAAACCTCGTGTACACGCTTTCGGATTCACAGCACGTAAGTAGTCTTAGGTTCCCTCCGCAATTTTTCTGTAATAAATAATTATTTGCGAACCCGTAGCTAGTATGTTCGAAAAGCATTCAGGAAATTCGGGTTGAAGCCACTATATGCTTACAAAAAAGGCGCGCCAGGGTTATGATATGGCTATGTCGCAACACATCCTCAGGTCAAGCGAAAGTGAATGCATCGGTAAAACGCTCGATATTGCGCTTGGCTGTTATCGCTGGTAGAGTTGTAGAGGAAACACGCATTCGACGACATCAATCATCCCCATGGCCTTGATCGTTCCATTCAATACAGTGCCATTTGAAAAAAAAAGAGACATGAAAATAAGACAAAGAAGTGCAAAATTATCGGACATGGTAGGTCGTGGGCGTTTTCATTTCCTCTTTGTCACATCTTCGCCTTCAAGCGTTTTTTTTTTGTATCGCTTTCATTCCTTTACTGCATCACCTGCAAGCATTACTGAGAAGCAGCAGGGCGCGCGCTGCCAGGCTTCCCGATCGATGCGTCCCGAGTCGATATTCGCTTCTGCAGCAAAAAAAGAAAGCAAAGGGATAACCATGCGGAAAGGGAAACTAAAGCAGCAGAAAAAACACAATGGCAATGGAACAGCGAAGCTGAGAGAAAAAGATCGGTATAAAGCGTGGAAAGAATTGTCAGAAAAAAAAGGGGGGCTCTAACATAATACAAATCACACGTAAAATGAGGGAGGCACAATGACAATCGGCCGGGAGGGGGGTTGAAGGGCCTTGTTTCCGTTTCGCGTTACGTGGAATGGGCGTTTCCGCAACGCATTTCGGTCGAGAGTCTCCTGCACGCTTTGGCACCCGGCAGGCCGGGGCCTTAGTATTCGGAGGCATGGCAAATCCGTTCGATGCGTAGCGTCGAGTCTTGCCAGCTCCGGCACAAACAATCACGAGCGCCATGTAAGGTGGGGTTCCGACCGTCTTTACGAATGCTGAATTTGGATCGTTACCCTCGAGTCACGCAACCTCCTCTTCAGGATTCTTCGATGAGCGACAGATGAGGTTGCTTTATGGGAAGGTTGCCTGCACATTTCGGAGGCTTAAAGGGGGAGAAGGGGCTGATAAAACAAGCCTGATGAAACTGAAACACAGCAAGGCATACATTACCTGATAAATTAGGTGAATACCTGAAACAAAGTAAGATTCAAATTGCCCTTTTATGGACATTTGTTTTGTCTATTTGGGCGCTGGATATTGGTACAAAACTCTCTGCTACATGGCCATGCCTAGTCTCCACCCTTCGAATTGGACATAAGAGTACTGCTGCGTGCTGTTCTTTCTGGGATGAAAGCTAGCTTCTTGACAATTGTAAACGGTGTCAAAGGAAATTTAATATACTTTCTAGCTCTCAATAGGAACCTGGGTTAACTAAAAGACTTTGGACCGAAAATTACATGGGCATCCAAAAAATGCTTTTAAAAGGACTTCTCTTGACTTCTCACTCAACCCTGAATGAAGATCAGTGTAGGCCTCGGAACGTCGGTTTTCCCCTCATGACACTTTAGCCAGAGTGTCACGTGTTTTTCGTTCTAAAAGATTTTAACAACTGCCTAGAGTTTATTCGCGGGCGTACCATACATTGGAGCTTAGTTGCGGACATTGGTGTAGGCTTGTCGATACTAGCTGTGCCGGGCCTAGTGCCAATACAGGTGGTAAGGTAATTTGTACATCCCCGAACTACAAAAGCGAACCATGGGTCAGTAAGTTGACCTGAATATTGCCTGTTTGCATCCATTTCCAACAAAACATAACTAGTGTCCATTTTACTTACATCACTTCTATTCCCGCCTATGGACTACGAAAACTTTTCTGGCAACGGAGCAAAATTTGCGTAACCGGTACAAGCATTGTCTTCCTTTGTAGCAGAATGTTGCCCACAGTTTAATTTATTTGTTTTCTCTTAAGTAGTAATGTATTGGCAAAATTGGTTATTCAATTCATATTCCTAACAGAGGTGCCAACTTTAAAAGTGTGAAAGAAAAGTTTCGTATATCACAATGACTTTGCTATGCGCAAGCTTCCACACATGGAGGCAGCTACGCAAGCGATGGAGTGAAGCTGTCGTACGGAGAACAAGGCGCCAGGCAATCAGGTGTGCTGTTGTCCATCCAAACTACTTGGAGCAATGACACAGTTAAGGACAGGACGCTCCGCCCCTGTTGCCTTCCTTTTATTGCCAAGAAAAGCTTTCCCTGAGTGCAATCGCGTGCCTTTACGCCTCGGGCATTGAGGTGCTTCGATGCTCACTTCATTGAGTTGACCTTTAGACGCAGATAATATATTCTGCGCAAGAAATAGCTGCGTAACAAATGCCCCTGGTGACGTTCGCTACGAAGTCAACTGTCATACAGAAGACGAACTGATAGTACTTACGCTGGACTGCACCTTGTAGTTCACTGAAATGACCTCCTTGTTTACAGGCTAGTGAAAGCAATGTTGAAAGATAACAGGTGTTAAGCACACAGGAAGAAGTTCGAAAACAACGCGACCAAAATAACGCAAACGCAAAGGCAGAAATAAAAGATAGACAAAAAGGACAGGAAAGAAAACAACAGGCCCATGCATAATTTTTCAGATTTGTTTCTTCCTGAAGCACAGTTTCTGTTGCAGTGGACTATGTGGGGACGCCTTCGTCCCCTGCGTTCGCTTTCCCTCAACGCACCCCACTGTTGTTAGCTGCCCCCCCGAAAAGCACTCCTCTCGGTTCGGTTACTGTAACTAACAAGGGAGGGCGCTCGCGTCGCAGCGACACCAGCGCCACGGATGGCGTTTTGCTGCGCGCTCGCGGGGAGCGACGGGGTCTCTTCTCCCTCGGCAACGGGAAGCGAGCAGACGTTTCGCTCGCGGCTTCGCTCTTCGTTGACGGGCGCCTCTTGGTCGGAACTTACTCCCGCCGAGCACGTCCCGCTCGACCTCGGAGTTTATCCCTTTGCCCTCGCGTGGGCGGACGTTCGCTCGTAGCCGTGCTGGTGAGTCGGACATCCTAGATTCCTCAGTGTATTTTGTTGCTAGCTGGCGTTATTGTTGCTATAGCAATAAATGCCTTGTTTGTGTCAGCCATTGTGTCGTTCCTTTGTTCCCGCAGAGCAAGGCCCGCCGTGGTCGGCGTGCGCTCAGTAGCGTACGCGACCACGGGGTGGGGTCCGCGCGGTTTTGAACTGAGTCAGCCGCGCTTAAAAGGGGAATACGTATATATCCCCCCCCGATTTTAAACCCCACATCTGGCGCCCAACGTGGGGCCTGCTCTTGGAACATTGGACGACAGTCTGTTCGGTTCGAGGAACGCTCTTTGTCCGGACTTGACAAGTGCTAGGCCTAGAGTGAATTTTGATCGCTAGGACCTGCGGCATGCTTTCTTGAGTGCGAGGTGTATTGCGCTGCAGCATGTTTGAACTTTTCGACATGCTCAGCATGTTTTTTTGTGAAGTTTTCTTCCTGGAGTTTCTTCAAGAACCACTTGGTCCGCATCGAGGGAGCGCGAGGCCTAGCGCCCGCGGAGTTGCCGAGCCCGAAGCGAGTGAGTACGGAAGCCGCGTGGGTGGTCCGAGTTTTCTGTATATATTTTCTCGCTGTCTCTTTTTCGACTCTGGGAGTCGCGGCTCTGGGAGCCGGGTGGCCTGGGGCCACGGGTGCAGTTACGAGCTCGCTGGTATTGCAGCTCGGCACCGGGCGTTCCGACACCGTCCGATACGGTGGGCGCCGATCACTCAGCAGCTGCTTCGTGCAGTGAGCGGGGAGGACCACCCCACAACGCTGATGTCTCCTCGCGGCTGCGCGCACGAAACCCGTTTCGGGTCTTTCTTTTGTTGGGGGTCGTCGACCTTCACAGTGGCATTGAGGCCTAAGGCTATTCATAGCCGCCTGCACCTTGTCAAAAGTGACACGACCACCGGACCGTGGTATTGAGAGGGGGCGCACTTTGCTGGCCCACCCGTTTTTTTTTTAACCTCGCATGAACCGAGCATTCTCGTTCAACTCAAGAAAGGGCTTTGTTCACTCGAACTTTGCATTGCACAGCCGCCCGACACGTTTTGCTAGCGAGTTGAGCATTTGAGCCACGAGGCCCTTGTGTACGCCGTTTCCCCTCCCGTGACCTACGTTAAAGGCATGCGGAGTGTGTTTCGGAAATTTTACAGATCTGGAGCCACTGCGGCTTGCTGTCCTGTGCACATCGTCTCGCCGCCGCCTGCTGCGACGGAGCGGCCTGTATCCTGTTCGCCGCATCCATCCGGGGCAGCCGTGGCGAGACCAGACAGCAGCCACCTCCGGCTGCTGCTGCCCTGGCGACTACTGCGGAATCTTGGCCTGCAGTGGTCAACCGGCCCTCCTCTTCGCGGGCCTGCGGGCACATAGCCCGCGGGCCATGCGAGTCGTCCCAGCGGAGACCTTCACGCCGCCTTCGGAATACCGCGGAAGACTGCGTGCACCCTGTCGGCGTGACCTCCGCTGCACGACCTGCCTCAAGTGCATGAAGACCAGGAGACTCCTCCATAGCATGTAACTTGCAGGCGCGTGGGTCTATTTAAGGTTGGGGGGATGTGGGGACGCCTTCGTCCCCTGCGTTCGCTTTCCCTCAACGCACCCCACTGTTGTTAGCTGCCCCCCCGAAAAGCACTCCTCTCGGTTCGGTTACTGTAACTAACAAGGGAGGGCGCTCGCGTCGCAGCGACACCAGCGCCACGGATGGCGTTTTGCTGCGCGCTCGCGGGGAGCGACGGGGTCTCTTCTCCCTCGGCAACGGGAAGCGAGCAGACGTTTCGCTCTTCGTTGACGGGCGCCTCTTGGTCGGAACTTACTCCCGCCGAGCACGTCCCGCTCGACCTCGGAGTTTATCCCTTTGCCCTCGCGTGGGCGGACGTTCGCTCGTAGCCGTGCTGGTGAGTCGGACATCCTAGATTCCTCAGTGTATTTTGTTGCTAGCTGGCGTTATTGTTGCTATAGCAATAAATGCCTTGTTTGTGTCAGCCATTGTGTCGTTCCTTTGTTCCCGCAGAGCAAGGCCCGCCGTGGTCGGCGTGCGCTCAGTAGCGTACGCGACCACGGGGTGGGGTCAGCGCGGTTTTGAACTGAGTCAGCCGCGCTTAAACGGGGAATACGTGTTTATCTCCCCAGTTTTAACCCCACAACTAACAAACTAAAATGAGAAAGAAAGTTGATAAAAAAAAAGAAAGAAAGAAAATCACACTGGAGCTCGACAAAACTTCTCAGAGGCACACGCATTGGGCTCACTCAGATAAGGCAAGCCTTAAATGCAAGTGGCAAGGAGGCGGTGCTCAGCCATGTCGCTTTTCTTCTCCTTTGAAAATTCCTTACTCGATCTGGTGAGAAAAGAGCAAGTTTTTCTCGTCCTACTAATAGCAGTAGTATTATTAACACCACTCAGTGCTGAAATTAATGCAACTCATAAAGCACCTCACCTCTCCTACATTAAGTGTGAGTAGCATAAGTGTACAAGTAATATGATTATTACTTCTTGAACAGCTGTCATGAATCCATAGGATCATGCATTGCGCAAAAAAAGTGGCTGCGTACAATTATTTTGGCATTATCTGCCTCTAAAGGCAGTGGCTCTTGTGAGTTCTGAATGATCGCGGTCAAAAGCAAAGCTGGCTCAAAAAAACATGTTGCAAGCTTCATTCTCTGCAGTACTAGTATGGTCTCTGAAATAGCGTTGTCGTACATGATATGTTACATCATATATAAAGGTCAAAACAGGTCGTGAGAGCTCCACAAAACAGTCGGGGCGCAGGTAGTGAGAGACCAATTGCCGATTCTTAAATGGTAGTTGCATATCCACAATATACCTCAGTGACTCACGTGCTCAAAGCAGCGTTTATAAATAAGCGCGCAGATATATTTTTGATGCCAGTTCTTCCAAATGCAGGCAAAAAATTCGTAACCACTGCTTAATTGTAATTGTTATCCGAGACGGTGCACTAACTCAAACAACCTGATTCGTTGCATGAAAGCGCCGAGCTCCAGCGTGGTTTTGCTGGTTCTTCTTAAATCGTGATTGGCTATTATTGTCATGCAACACTGCATGCGCTAGAGCAGGAAACAGCCGTGAAAACAGATACGTGAATGTTGTTTGTTTGTTTTTTCTTTATTTCGTTTTCTTGTTGCTTTTTGGGGAATTGTGCGCGCTGTTCTCAGCTGTTAGTTTACATGTTTCTTTATTTTATTTTTTGAAACACCCTGAAGGCCCAGCAAGGCATTAGATAGGGGTGGGAATATGAGACCAATAAAGAGTCAAAACAACAAACATGATGAGAGATGACGTTATCAGCATAAACCAAAGTAGTAATTAAAATGGCAAGTAACTTACATACGAAAAGGAAAAGTAGGCAAACAAAAATATTACAATTCAATAATATAACTGCGAAAAAAACAAAAAACTAAGGAACAGCGGTGTTATGAAAATTGCATCGAAACAATTATATAACGCATGACAGCCTAAGAGAACGAACACTAGACACTAAAATTAACACGAATGCTCACAACTAAGAAAAAGCAAGTTCAAAACTAAGTACCCCAAAAACTAAACTGTCCAAAAATTACATAGTCCTATTTAATCAGCGCTTATTTAAAGTCAAGCTCTTTTCCAGCGTTTTCCTCGCCCTTTCCTCTGTGTATCTTACTTTCGGATACCTGTTATTGCCGATTTCACGCAAGAACTACCAGCAGCACGTTTTTCATAAAGATAATCTATAGGGATACACTCCTTAATGGGCCCTTTCATATCTACCTCTTTCGAATCTAAATCAGGATTGTGAGGAGAAAATTAAAAACCTCGATGACATTCTACTCGGAGAACTTGGTCTGTAGATGCTGACCAAATACAATGATATATTCTATTCGCGCGGAGAGAGAACAAAACAGGCAAATTAGTGTTATAATCAAAGAAAGGGCGAAAGTATTGGTCATGTCTTGAAAACGTTGCTGTCCTAATATCAAGGAACACTACGCACTAAGGTCTGAAAGGTCAGTGTAGTATCAACATTGACTTTTCTTTCAAGCGAGACATTCATATGATCAAGAAACTGATCAATAATGATCAATTCTTAGAGCGATAGTGGGCTCATTTTGATGAGAGCAGGAAACTGAGACAAAATTATCGGCCTCTAGTAGCCCGTAAGGGACGCAACTCTCAAATAAAGCATAAAAAAAGATGAACTGGAAATGATACATAAATATTATGTGCAAAAGATTACTTCCTTCTCATCAAATGAATGCGTATTTTGAGACAATGTTTTTCGAAGCCATAGATTAGGATGTGTACACAAAGACACACGTACATAGATGATTTCAATATACGTGCCCAAGAACAAATGTAGGCCGATGTCACGACGGACTGACTTCGAACTGTATAACAATTAGGACGTGTTCGAAACAGAGCACATCCTCTCCCTGCCGTGCAAACAAATAATCGAACTAGCACTATCTTTGACAGGCTTTCTTCTACGTGAGATGCGCACAATGAGCCTTGTCAGCCAGAACCGCCGTCCGTGCATCATGCCGTTCCGAGTCAGTGCAGGGAACCTGTCCGTCCTTCTCATATCTCAAGTTGTCCCGAAAGCTCGATCAGCAAACGCCGAAAGAAGGGCGTTTTCGGAATGGTGCCGCCGCCGCCGGTGCCGTCCTTGAGCCCGCAGAGATCCCGTTCGGGAAATTCTGCTTTCGATTCTTATTTCCCTCCTTTCGTGTTCCGAAGAGGTTGGCCTGACAAGCGGGGAATCGGAGCGTGTTGAGAAGACACGGCATGAATCTGGTCCCGTTATCTCGAAGCAAGTGCGGGTGTGGAGCACGTGCGTGCGAGCAAGTCGGCGTTCGTAGAGGAAAGTGGCCGCGCCCTGCTATAGACAACTGCGCCGGGAGGGCGCCTTTCATTTTCTCTAAGTGGAGTCGGCTGGAGACTCATCGACTGATCTTGTCTCTTGTGCCGCGTCTGTACGAAGCAGTGCGTTTTGGGGAAATTCGCGTCGATGCGTCTGCGTGTCCTTGCCACATCCATTTCTCCTGTGCGGGCCGACATTCTCTTTGAAACCTTGTCTCTATTTCTTTGTTTTCTTGTTTTTGTAATATGTTATCAACTGCAGCACGAGAATGTTAGTCGAAATAGATTTCTTGAGGCTATAGTAGGTTCGTAATTTAAAAGTAAAAAGATACAGATGATGCGGGGCTGCTTTTACCCTTTTGACTGAGCGCACCACCGCCCCTGGCGTGCGGCCATCACTCACGGTTCGAGTGAGTGATTTTCCAGGGGGGTGCAGCCGCCCCCCCTTGCCCCCCCCCCTCCGGACGCCCATGTACAGAACACTAGTTTCCTTTTTGGTTTACCAGTCTTCATAGGTGTGAGTTCCTCTCTTGATAATTTACAAAAACACAGCGTAAATACGGGATGAAGAAAGACGAGGACAGGACGGTGCTATCCTTACAACTGAATGAAATCTTTCTTCGTCCTGTCTTTACGCTACGTTTTTGTTTAGAATGTCTGACCAATTGGCTCTACAGCATACTTTGTCAAATTTCTCTCTTTATTTTGACTTTCCTTTAAAGTCACCTGCCTCTAATGTGCAAGATAAAGGTAGTGTATCACTCGACTGGAGAGTGTAGAAGAGGAGGTTTTTCATCTGTTCGATGTATAAATGCATTTAAAATGCATGACGGGTGAAAGCAGTTAAATATAAAAAAGTATTGGTGTTTCTGGCTTACAGATATCCAATGTAACCATATAAAGGCAGTATGACCTCGACATCACATATTTTACATGAAAGTGATCAAATGATTGCGTCTGGTCACACAAACCAGTGTGGTGAACATTGCTTGAATAAGCGGGCTGTGGGATCCAGTTTGCGAGTCGTGTTAGCTACCTGAATGGAAGACACCGATGAATTAGTGGGATCTGCTGGTTTACTGCAGTCGTTATGGGTGGCCACGGAATCGAGCTTAAAAGAACTCTTAAAGGAACTCTGAACAAGTACCGCCCATATGCAGTACTGAAAAAGACATCTAACCTCACGCCATGCTCCTGTGAGTGATCTATTTAATAAAGTTAGCAGGTAAGTTTAAATTGCAGACCTACAGAGGGTGGAATTTGTACGATGGAATTGTCCCATGTCAAATAGTTCACGTAGTAGTTGCTGCTATCAGTTTCGATTATTTCAAATTTGAATAATGCTCCTCCGACGAATACTAAATAGTTGTATGGTAACTCTTGTGCACTATAATTTAACTTTGCTAGGTATAAAAAATTATGATGATGTTATCATACTTATCGCACAGGTCAAAGTGTTCGTGAAAGGAGAAATGTTGCATGCGCTGATATTGCGAGCAAGATACAGGTACCGTTTCCTTATGTTTTGGCAGCGACCTTGCATCACTTAAAGGACCGTGGTCAATCGCCTTTCTACTCCTAAGCAATTGACTTAAAGGACAGGTTCTAATAGTCCATTGTTGCTAAAATGTAGAGGTGGATTTATCCGTGTTTTGCTTGATTTTGATACTCCTACTGCCATGGAACTTTGGAACTTGTCTTGGCTAAATACAAATGTTTGTAGTAATGGGCGACTGCAGAGCTTAGGGTGACCGTAGCTATATAATGTCAGTGAATACGCTTGATAAACTTGCTCATACCTCTACCGCGTACCCGCACACCAACGCACCGATATGTACAACGAAAGAACTCAATACAATCTCGGCATCCATACTGCACGACATCTGTTGTCTGAGCACTGTGATGTGAAAAGTGATCCTTCATGCGGTTTTGACGACATGGTATCGCGAGGCATACCTCTTTGTTCTCTTCTAAGCGAGTAATACGACAGCCCGTTCCAATAGGCGGCATTCAAATCTTTTCTTTGTTTATGGACATGGCGATGGCGTAGTGTGCGAGAAAGGAAACACATATGGTGTGTTTTAATCGTCCTGTTTCATACGTAGCTTTTGAAGTGCGGTGTCAACTTGTAAATCAATGTGGATCGAATATTTTTTCGTTTGCAGAGCCTCCCGATGGTCCAACAGGGGTGACGGTGACGAACTACACAAGTCGTTCTGCGACGCTGCAGTGGCAGACTCCGTACAACGGCAACAGTCCCATAACACGCTATATATTGCAACACAAGCTCCAAAAAGGTGACACTTTTATTGACTGAAGTGCGCAGCGATTTATATTGCTTTAAATTTATATAAAGCAAAAAAGCTCATGGCTTATGAGAAGGATGACACGTTCCACGCTCCAAGCAGTACTAGTACCGAGCACATATAAGCAATCCATTGATGTGTCTGAACAGTGCGATCGCTAAAGTTGTCCGCTAAGTGTACAATGAGTGCAACGATCTCCCATGGAGGCCCCTCCTTTCAGGTTCATCAGCTTTTAGTAGTCTTTCCGGTTGAAAAAAATTGCGTTTAGTTGGCAGCCAGAAATACTGACAGGCTTTCGAATTTCAGTCCGGCTGCAGAGACTGAGCCCAAGATTCGAGGAGCTATGGTGGAGGAGGAAAAGCATGGCGAGAGGACTTCACACTTTAATGCTATCGAATTCAAAACACATAATTGAATTAATTCTCCTCTACATTTTTTGGCAACTAACTGCGATAGAACAATGGAAATGAGTGCGCGAGTTTTCTTTACTTTCTGACAGTGAAAGCGCTCAAAAAAGAAAAGGACTACAGATCCCTCCTTTGCGCTTTGTATGTCTCTCCTTTTCTGTCGTCCTTGTCTTTTTGAGGGCTTTCACTGTCATAACCGCTATTGAAGGGTAGCACTCACTCCATACAAGAAGGCGGATTGTAATCTTCATGTCTTTGTTCGGAATTGACGGCGGGCAGGCAGTCATGTGAAGAATTGTGTAGCAAACTCGCTGAGAGGGATTGCTCTCACAAAAGACGAGACAATTTCCGTTGAACATCAGTTCCTTAACTACTGATTGCAAGAGTTGTGTACACTCCTCTTGATTTGGGCAGGACAATAAAGTTCTGCCCCACTCTTCTCTTTTATGTACAAGAGTCCTGGAGCGGCCCCGTGTCCCAGCTAGTCGTTCCCGGCTCCGACACACAGGCCACTGTTCGTGGTCTTCAGCCGGTCACCAAGTACGCGCTTCGCATTGTGGCCGAGAATGTGCTCGGACCAGGTACGCCCAGCAACGAGACGTTGGTCGCAACTCAAGAGGAAGGTGAGTGCTGATTGCCACCAAATTATAGAAAATTCATTTCGTCCTGCAAATAATAATAAAAGCATACTTATGCTGAACGGTGAATTTTATGATTACTTTCTTCAGCGGCTCTTAAAGCTGAGCACTGTTTGGGAATTTTCCGCCTTTGCTTGTGACTATTTATTTTGAACATAGATGGAGTCATAATGTTTAAAAATTGACAGAGCCTTAAGTTGCGAGGTCTCGCAATTGCTCCTATATAATATGCGCGGGCGTACAATAGAGTGATAACTAGTGGATATAAAAAGATTTTTTCTTGCACTGAAATTGACCCTGACTAAACTTTTGTACTTAACCAAGAAGCCGGCTTATTATATTCTAGAGACAAACTAAATGCAATTTTAATCTTTAATTTCTCAATTATTGGGGTCTCTTTGTTATCTAGCTCTGAGCAAATGATTCGAACCTTTGATGCTATGAAAGATGTTTTTCTTCTCGATCTGCCTATTTATTACGCTCGCAGCTCCCACTGGTGCGCCGTCTTCTTTGACCGTCCATACAACTGGTTCTCAATCGCTGAAAGTTTCATGGAAGGTGAGTGCTACTATGAGGGAATACTTCGTTTCAGTTTATTGTTCGGCTGCTACTCGTAAGACACCGGTTCAATCCCGGCCGCGGCGGTCGAATTTTGATGGAGGCGAAATTCGAGAGGCCCGTGTACAGTGCGATGTCAGCGCATGTTAAAGAACCCCAGTTGGTCGAAATTTCCGGAGCCCTTCACTACGGCGTCTCTCATAGCCTGAGTTGCTTTGGGACGCTTAACTCCATAAAAAAAAATCAAACCATTATTACCCACGTAACGTTTGAAAACTCATACAAGAAGCCTGTAATGGCGACTTCAAAAATTAGACATCCCTTGAAGTCTATGCTTGAAATGTATTTTTCGTGACTTGTCTAAACTATTGTATTTTTCAGTATGCGGGACCCCTAAATGGTTCTAAGCATGGGCCTACCTAGAACACTAATTTATTTCGCTTTTTTTTTGCACTGAAGATTGAATACAGTTGACCTCATTTGTGATAATTTCCCTGGTTTTTGAGATGTACCGTTCCGTCGGGTTACCTCCTTAGAAGCTTTGTGTTGCCGGTGTGTGAGCAACGAGCTTTGTAGCGTGGGGAGCTGATACTCCATCCAGGGGTTAGTTGTTTGCAACTAACTAGCAGGCAGCAGAAGATTTTTGTTTATTGCTTGTTCTTTTATTTCTAAGCAGTCACCTCACTCTGTGCACATGTTGTTGCTAAATGGATTATAATAAAAACAGTTAAAAGGGATTTGCTTTTCCACTCCATCAGAATCATTGCAGGCAAGCCACTGGACTGATGGCGAGAAAGGTATCACGAAACTACTAAACGGAGAAATTGCAAGAGATTCTGAGGCTTATTTAGGGTTTTCCTGTAGTGGAAGCTATGAGCGATCGCCGGTAGCTCTAAGGCCTGTGTCTTTGGCTGGTTAGTGCCTGCGAACAGCGCGCTGGTGAAAGCCGGCGTCTCGGGCTCGTAGCTTCTACTGCATAACCACAGAAATCTGTCTCCGAGTATAGAGGCTGCCAGCGGTCAATCTCTTTTCGCGGGTGACCCCTCTAGGTGTCAATGCACTTAAATATGACACACGTCTAATGCTATCTGAGGTTACGCTAGACAAAAGGACGCGCCTCACATGCTGACAAAAATTATATCAAGCGGAAGTATTAATGTGCCCCGTGTTTTGAAGAGCATTGTTCACTGGTGCTCACCAGAAATGTATCAGCTCACAAAACCCACGAGTCAGTTATCATCCAGACAACGCCTAACACACTCAACAGGCATGAGGGCACTTGCATGATCCTATCTGTTTATAATAAGTAAAAACGCTTCTATGTGCTACAAAAACTTTAATACGTCCGCCCGCTGCCTGACTGTGAGCAAGGAAGTCGTTTTTTTTCACAATGCTCACTGACCAGTGAACATCATCAAAAAATTTCCTGTCAGGCTCATGTGAGATAATTTATGCGCGAAATTCCTACAGAAATGTATATTACCAGGTTTATTTCTGTAAGACTTAATAGAAAAAATTCAGGGGCACTTTGGCTCTCTAAAGTGCTGCAAGGCGAAAGCGTTTCCTGGCACACTGTTTGTTTTCATTTACTTTTTTATTTTTCATATTTTTTTATTTTTATTTCTATCTTATTTTTATTTTGTTTTTCTTTTGTTCATTTTCTTATTTTTATTTTTATTTTTCCTTTTCCTGACTTTATTCCTTTTATTTTATTTATGAAACCCATGCATTCACTACAGATGCGCCGTTATTCATGCTCTAACCTTGAGCCTTCGTGGCGGAGTGGTAGCAACCCCGCTTCAAATGCCAAAGGCCCTGGTTCGATTCCCACCCTCGGCGCAGTTTCTTTTTAAGCAGTGACACCGAAAGGCGGACAAGTCTGCCGACACCGCTGCCGACGCGTCTGCTAACGACAGTATGAGGCATTTTAAAGGCTTTCGCCTTAAAACGATGCTAAAAATGTCTGAAGAGAGCCGAAGAGAGCCGAAGAGCGCATTTGTTGTGGCATATACTTGATTTACGGGGTTTAACGTCCCGAAACGACTCAGGCTGTGAGAGACGCCGTAGTGAAGGGCACCGGAAATTTCGACCACCTGGGGTCTCTAACGTGCACTGCCATCGCACAATACACGAGTCTCTAGAATTTCGCCTCCATCGAAATTCAACCGTCGTGGCCGGGATCGAACCCGAGTCTTTCGGGTCAGGAGCCGAGCACCATAACCACTGAGCTACCGTGGCGGGCTGTTGTGGCATATGTTCCCTTCAGACCATACTACAGAATGAGTGGTGCCACTGGGATAATGTAACCTCGTGCGCTTCTAACTTAGCTCTCTGGCAAAGCTGCATTGTTCAGTTGCTCTTCGTTGAAGAGCGCAAAAGGTAAAATTAAACATGTTTTTCCCATTCCGAACACCTGGAAGGGCCATGTAAAGTTTTTTCCTTCCAGTATTGGTGTTGATTTTATTAAAATGTTGCTCCCGTAGTAACCTAATGACACGGACAGCCAACGTGATACTTAGATTTACAAAGCTTTCACCACACCTAACCTAGCCACTCCTCTCTGCTTCTTTATCTGTGCCCATGACTCGCAGGCGCCCAACAAGGAGCAGCAGCACGGAACCATTCTCGGTTACCGCATCGGCTACCGCGTAGCCCATACGGACGATAGCTTTCAGTTTAAACAGGTCGAGGCCCGTCGAAGTGCCGCCTCTTCTCTGTTTGGCGGTCGCAACAAAGAAGAGCAGGCCGAAGGACCGGGAGAAGAGCAGAAGGACGAAGATGCCCTGGAGACCACGTATCTGACCAACCTCCGTCGCCTCACCAAGTATGGAATTGTGGTGCAGGCCTACAACGCCGCGGGCACGGGACCGGCTTCGGATGAGGTCATCGCCACCACACTCGAGACAGGTAGACGTATTGTATTTCCAGTATTAGATTTACCGAAATCCAAAGCGTGGCTACGTTGTCACTTTTGCACCGCATGAGCCCAGCACTTAGTTCTTGCTTGACGCCGCGCATGGGGTGGCCTACTTCCTTGTCCTCGCACATGTTCGCATTGGCCTGCTTCAAGAGGCAGGGCCTGTCTTCACACTACATCGGGCCACTTTCGCTCTCTCGCTGGTTCCTATACTGCAATGCAGACTGCGCTCGTTCTCTTCGGTCGGTGTTGATGTAGGTCTAGCAGCTGGAGACGAAACACGCTTCTAGAAGGTAGCGTAGCTTCGTAGTTCTCGAACCATGTCCACTCAGAGTCTTCGAGAGCGAAGCAGACATTCCGCTCTTCTTCCAAACCGTTGTATACTAGTAACTGTAAAGCTGCTGTAAAGCCGTTATAACTGATCGAGTGAATCTTCAGCGCCCTCGAACTGCTCTACATCGAAAGATGGTGGCTTTCGCGAGTGGTTGACAACAAGCTGAGCGGGTGAGCTCTCTCCGCTATGCCTAGGAGCCGCATTTGAACGGTGCATAGTCCTCACAGCTATGGTTGTGGGCCTTATGAAAACCGTTGACACATTAAATGCGTCAGAACAAAGCAAAAATAAAACAAAACAAAGTGCCTTTCAAAATATAAGAAACGATAAGTTGTTTATCTGCAGACATAAGTGCTATATCTTATCACTTCTGGCAATTTTATTTCTCTTTCGAAATTTCAAAACTCCTAATCAATTTTAATAAATGTATGCGACGCGCAATATCCCTTATCCTTTTACCATACTTGTAAAACGTCGCTCTGCAATGTACCCTTCTGTCTTCATTTTACTGTACAGGAACACAGCCCGTTGTGCCACCTGGTGTTAGGGGCAGGGCACTTTTATTTTTATTTTTAAAGAGTTTTCTAAGATATGTACAGGGACTTTAAAGGCATTCCTGAAGTAAGGATGTGTGATTGCTACATAATTAACTAGTTGTCACATTTCCAATATACAAAGCTAATTTTATTTTTGCTACACGTTGAGACACTGCAAATAATAGTACCATACGTTATACTGTTCTCTATTCACTTAAATATAGAATTTTGGCTTTCATTCTGTAGTGAGTACGAGTTTAATCTAACGGAATACCGTAGATTACAATTAGAGAACTCCTTGTGCATGATTAGCATTAAGTGTAGCGTAGTTTTACCACTCAGGTTGTAATCATTGGAAACACAGCTGTAAGCGTATTACATATACGGCGTCATTCAGATTATGGAATACAGATTTTGCAAAGCGGTGAATATGCGTATGTGCGGTGTCTATCTTGATTACATGACATGGCAGACATTATTTACCCAATAGGGGCCAACGAAAAGAGGGGGAAATAAACGCAATACAGTGAGCAACCTTATTGTTGGTTTTAGGGCACAAATATATTGAGAAATTCTGAAATAGCTAAAAGTAAAAGAGCAGACTGCACAAAATGAACAGATCAGTTCACTAAGGGTGGGAACTTGAATTTGAATTAGGTTTATTTGTGCCATTAAATTTTGGCGTCTACTATAAAGGAAGCTCGAAAACAGCCGCCGAAAATGAACATTTTTGATGTCGGAAAGGCTCACCGCGCAGAAATAAACATAATAGCCTTGCAAGTCAGGGGCGCAGCGAACAGACGTCACGGGGCTTGCGGCAGCACTAAAGCTGGCCGCATCATGTTGTCACAGCCAATGGAATCCCTGCATCCTGTAAGAACAGAACAGCAATAAAAAAAAGCGACAACTGTAGCTTACGTTAAAAGAAATTTTCGCCGCATAGCAACGAAAGCGAGGCCATACAAGACGGGAAGCACTGAGTTCCTCAGTCGCGAACAATAGCATTGGCGTCAGTACTGAACAAAGAGAGAGAAAAACCAAAACTAAAGTTACAAGAGAACGTCACAAGTTCTACGCGAGCCATTTCCTGTGGCGAAGTGCAGGGTATTCCCCTCATCCAGCGTTCTGTTTATTTTCTTCGCCTCTAGTAGGTTCCTTGCCGTACATTGCTCCGCTGGTCGTTCGCTTTTGCTTGCCTCTTTTGCGAAGCTACGTTTTGGGACGCTTATTTCTTTTGGCTACATGCGAGCTGGACGACACATGGTGCCTCCGAACGGCAAGAAAATTAGAGGGGAAGCCACATCAGGCCATAAAATCTGCGACAAGAGGTATAAGGCGGATACAGAAGGCTGCTTTCGACTGTGCGTATTACTAGAACCTAACAAATTGATACAGATGGGAAAAATACGAAAACGTAATGCTCAGCGGTGCCACAAAACTTACACAATTTGTCATTGTCGTAGCGTTAAAGGATTGGTTCGAACGTGAGATATTTTTAGCAAAAAAAACTAAAAAAGACCACTATTGGAAGTTTGATGACAAGTATTTATGCCAAGTAGTTTTACTAACTGAGCAATAGTTTCGGCTGAAAATGAAAAAAAGAAACTGTAGGGAAAGAAAGACTTTTAATGAAGGATGGTAGTAAGATCGAATATTAGCACAACTCGTCTGATGTTCATGAAAACATTCTGAGGATCACATGCGGCACCCGCGCACCAGCAGTACAACGCACATGTCTTAGCATGGTGACTACTTTAGTGTCCTGTACATTTTCTCCCTGTCAGCTCCTCCCACATCTCCGTCTATCAAGGCCAGCCCTCTCTCAACAACGTCGCTCACAGTACAATGGGAAAGAGAACCGAAGGACAAGTCCTCGGTCACAGGTAAGCGACCATTATTTGAGAACTGTTTTAAATGTTCGCATTGTATATCTAAAGTTATAACAGCTGAAATAAATGGTTATCATCCACAGTCGAAAAAATCATAATCCTGACAACTTATTTATGCTGGATAGCACAAGATGGACAGAAATTACTTTCTGCTTTGAGACGAGAACTGTGTCTCTGTCGGTCTTCCGCAAAAAACAGCACCACGAAAACCGAGAATGCAGCAGGACATTTCAACAAGTGGCCTTGGGGTTTCCCATATGTGGTGCCTAGATGACGCAATTTCTCATATATTTTATTTCGGAAAAGATTAGCATCATTCCAAAATATTTACTGGGTAGCATGCGACGAGACTTTCGTTCCCTCCTTTAAAGATAGAATTTTTTTTCTGAGACGATCGCAAAAGTGTTGCTAATTGAAGCCGAATATTTTCTTGCATTTGAGAAATTTTTCCCGTCATACTTCAATGTTAAGCACCAATATTCAGTAAAAGTTGTGACTTAGAAGTACGCTCTTTTTTATTTTGTGAAGTGAAATTGATGATTTCTGCTGTTAAAATACATATCCTCTTCTCTGCAATCTGCCCTAAATGCAATTCAGCCCTCACATCATCTCGATCTTTCTATTGGAGCTAGTTTGCAACTTCCGAGGCTTATGTACTCATAATCGTTTATTATTCACCCAGAGAAATTCAATAGTTCAAGGTCATAACTGACAGGTATGCATGTCCTCGGGAGGACGCCTTAAATACATGGGGGACGAATAGGCTCCGCCTTTAAGGGCATGACGCAACAGTGGTTCCTCTTGTCCACGCAGACACGGACGCGCTTCCTGTTTCACAATCACCGCCATTGTGTAAAAGACATAAGGCATACATACCAAGCCCCGCTTGAACAAACGTGCACGAACGTGACTGCGTGACGTAGTGATAGCGTGTCAGACTTGCAACCCGAGGGCTCGAGAGTCGGGGGTTTCAGATGCGGCGCTGGTGTGGCTGGCGCTATCTATGGGACCTTCTTGCAATCGACTAGCCCTACTTTTCCGTCACGCCGACGGCAACACCGACCGCGGTTTTTCTGCGACACGACCCACACCGTGATGTCGTCGGCATACATCGCGTGTCGGATGCCCGGGATTTCCTTGAGTCGTCTTGCTAGCCCGATCATCGCCATATTGAACAGGACGGGCGATATCACGGGGCCTTGTGGTGTTCCTTTGCAAGGCGTGGTGAAGACGTCGCTTCTCAGCTCGCCTAGTCCCACGGTCGCTGTTCTGTCGCTCAGGAAGGCCCTGATGTAGTCGTGGGTTCTTCCCCCGCAGTTGGTGTTGTTGATGCCTTCCATGATGGCGGCGTGGCTCACGTTGTCGAAGGCTCCCTTTATGTCGAGGGCCATGACAACGTTTTCGCCACTTCTCGGCATTTTCTCGAGTACTTCCTCCTTGAGTTGGAGTAGTACGTCCTGCGTAGACAGGTGGGCTCTGAACCCGTACATGCTGTCTGGGTACAGTTGGTTCTTCTCTAGGTGCGACTGGATCCTTTTTGTGATTACTTTCTCGTACATCTTGCCCAGGCACGACGTGAGGGAGATCGGCCTGAGGTTCTCGACCTGGAGTTTCTTGCCAAGGATCGTTAGGGGAGAAGCAAGACAGACTACAAGAAGCTGCGACCTGCGTAGAGACCTACGTCAGGGAGAGAGGCCTGAGATGTTCGACGGAGAAGTCGGAAATCATCAGGATCGGAAGAAATCCTACCAAAGCCTCGCTGGAAGTAGTTCTAGAGGGGCAACTGATCCAAGAACAGAACATGGTACGAATCCTAGGCATGTGGCTGCAGAGCAGCCGAAAATGCAGCCATACCATCAGCCTGCTGAGAAGAGCCGCGGAGCAGGTTGGCAGAATGATCAGTAGAGTCTCTCAGAGAAGGTACGGGATGAAAGAAGAAGATACCCTCAAACTCGTCAACAGCCTAATCGTTAGCAGAGTTATGTACTCCTTGCCCTACCACGCAACAACAAAGGCGGAGCGAGAGCAAGCCGACTGTATCCTCAGGAAGGCATACAAGATTGCTCTACACCTGCCCAGAAACGCATCAAACGAGAAGCTACTCCAACTCGGAATCAGCAATACCTTCGATGAGCTTGCCGAGGCTCAATTGGGGGCACAACTCATCAGACTCAGAGGCTCCTCTACGGGAAGGGCGCTCCTGAGAAGGTTGGGTCGGAACACGTGCGGACTGGTAGACAGATACGCGGACGTACCGGACGACCTTAGAAAGACCTTTAATGTAGGACCCCTGCCTAAAAACATGGATCCTAACCTACACGAGGACAGACGAAAAGCAAGGGCCAAGCAGATAGAAAGGAGGCTAGGCCGATCAGAGAACACAGTCTATACGGACGCCCCCATGTACGTACATGCAGGGAAGCGCTTAGCCGCTACGGTGGTAGTTAATAGCACAGGAGACATGGCCACATGCGCCTCAGTGGAGGTCGTGGGCATAACGGAGGCCGAGGAAATTGCCGTCGCGCTGGCGGTAGCAGAAGGCTACCGGAAAGGCCGATCCCTAAACATCTTAACAGACTCGAAAGACACGTGTAAAAACTATACGAAGGGCAGAATTAGCGGCATGGCCCTCAGGATAATCAGTGGGGCTGCAGCCTCTGCTGAGAAGACACCCATACAACACATAATCTGGGTCCCAGGCCACGCAGGCGTAGCGGGGAACGAAAGAGCAGACAGCCTAGCTCGAGGGCTTACATACCGAGCAGGCATGTCAGATGTTCTGGAGCTTCAGCTACTAGCATGCGAGGGGGGATACACAGAGACATTACAACTATACAGGGGGACTAGATTCAAGTACCCACCACCACACAAAGCCCTCACGAGGGAGGAAGCAGTCGGCTGGCGTAGGCTACAAACAAACTCCTTCCCCAACTTGTACATCTATAACAAGATGTCACCAACACAATACAGAGCAAACTGCCCCTGGTGCGGCGACACACCCACACTATACCACATCACATGGGAGTGCAAACGAAATAAAGCATTCCACCAACACGAATTCCCGAGTGCGGAGCAATGGGAGAGCCGGCTCACCAGCAGCGAGCTCGCGGCCCAAAGGGCCTTAGTGCGGCACGCTATTGATGCAGCGCGACTCAGTGGAGCCCTGGACTAGGGGCCCAACCTTGCTGAAGAGAAGCCTCAAGTCGCCGGCGCCACGAAAGACGACGGAGGCTTCGAATCCGCGAATCTCTTAAAAGATCTCAATAAAAGTTTTCTACTACTACTCTGCGACACGAAGCCTGTGCTCTTTCGCGTAATGGAGGTCTGAATTCACCTAAGATGATAGACTCGTGCAGCGGCGTATGGAGGCAAACGCAATTTACGAAGGTCGAAAAACACCAAAAGTAGTTCTGTAAAGGGTGCTTGTTCGTAAGTAGAGCCTTTATGAGGCAAAACGCAACTCTCAATGCTAAAGCGCTGGCTGTTGCTAGCGTTTTGTCCCCTTTCATTCCTACTTTATTTTTCTTTATTTTTCTTTTTATTTATTTCTTTTCTTCCCAATTTTACTTTTTAGTTCTTTTTTGTTTCCTACTTGTGCTTTTTATTTATTTATTTTTCCTTTTTCGTTTCCGTTTCCGTTTACGTTTCATTTGTCATTTTCTTTCACACTTTTCTTCTTTATTTTCTTTTTCCATTTTCTTTAACATTATCTCTTTATGCCTTTCATACATCTCTTTGTCTCTATTTATCCTTCCTTTTTCGTTCCTTTCTTTTATTTCATTACTTTGTTCTCGTCGCACGAATAACTGGAGAGACCAATAATTCATACTCGTAACTATGCCAGTACTGAAATGTGAACGATGGTAAGATACCGAGTTTGAAAAAGAAATCCGCTAATGCGTCGCTTATTTCACGGGCAATAAATTCAGAAATGGTTTGAATTGAGCACGAACTGTCGTACATATCCTGCGACCAGGCTTTCGCAAGACGCACGGACGATACTTTTAGCCTCCTTTGTCGCAATGATCACATGCCCTTAGGTGCAACGACAGTTTATCAGCCATAACTACTCGGTTGAGTAGAAGTGTTTAATACACAGAATGAAGAGATTTTAGAACTACTATTTACTTAATTGTTTTTTATCCCACTTTTGCAAACGTAAGTTAGCACAAAATCACCTGTCGCATTTCCATAACACCAACTGCATCCGCACGTAAGAGAGTTGCAAAACCAACATGCAAGTTAGAAGTTAGCAACGAAATCAGTTTTCATTAAAAATAAAGGACGTGGACTACATTTAGTCCAAATGCGATTGTGAAAGGATGTCGACTATGAAAGACCAGTAGTGTAGTGCCCATATCAAGCAGAGACATAAATGACGCAGAGTACAAAATTAAAATGTAATAATTTTTTTCACCACAACAAATGGCGTGACGAAAAAGAAATACATCACCTAGCACACAACAAGACATCTCCCGTAATTCGCTCGTGATTCAGAACGACGTACAAAGGAAGCGGACTTTTCTTTGCCGTAGCAGCGAAACCTTGTCTTCGAGTGAGGTGGACGAGGAGATTTGCTTTGTCGAAAAATCGTGTGAAAGGACCCTGATGCCCAGTTGCAACACCTTTTAGTGCTCGCGCAATGCTATAATATTTTCGGAGACGATCACAACGGCTTGATCTACGTACTATACTTGTCTATTTTAAGTTTTTGAGCCCGGTAACGCAAATGCATTTTGGACACGGTGCTCATAAACCAGTCAATCTTATTCAACATGATTTTAGCTTTAGAAATCTGTTTATTCAAATAAAAATTTTATTTTGTTCATAATCTTTAGAAACGGCATCATATTATGCCGTCGGAACGATCATTGGTCTCCATGGTTAATTTAAAAAGAAAATATAAGTGTATTTTTTTTTCGAAGAGAGAGTTCTTGTGCCTAACTTTTCGTGACTACTGCCCCCAACATCCTGCCCCTCACTGCAAAATCGGGCATGACAAATAGTCTGTGGGATTTCCTAATGTTCGTGCAGGTATTAAACAAAACTCGCTCAGATGAGAGTTACTCGTTGCCATCGGGTCGAAGACAAGCTCCTAGTCACTGCACAGATACCATGTAGGCGGGTGGAACACAGCCGCCCCACGCAGGCACGGAGTGGCGCCAAGCAAACAGAGATAGCCGGCCGGGCCATGCGTAGTTCTTCTCTACCGGGCTGCTGGCTGCGCAAACATCGCCCTGTGCAAACAGGGTTCGCGTGTCCCTGTCCAGGGGGCGAGTTCGCGCTCGCTCTGTCCGCTCTAAGCACCGTGTTCATCCGCTATCGACTGGCGTGCCTGACTGCCGCTTCTAAGCTTCGAGCACTTTTAAATACTTTTTTTAATTAAGTTCCGGCTGCAGTCATTTCAAATGGTTGGCAGTGCGCTCAATGGGGAGCCCTCTACCCTTTCATTGGAGGCTGTGAAAAGTTTCTCACCGGAGTAGTCATGAGCTTTAACCGGCGCATACGAGGGCGAAAAATTCTGGTCGTCAACCTCCCTATCAACAACACATGAGCGCTGCTTGGAATGCATCCTGGTTGGATTAGTGACTGCAGCATGCGTGAGCCGGGTGGTCACTGTACCGAACAAAATTTCGATCGTTCAAAATCACCTGTGATGCTCTAAGGCTTAAGTTTGTAGCTATCTTAATTAAAGAGTAAGGGGCCGTGTTTTTTACGAATCGTTTGAAACGACAATTTGTTGCATCTCCTCCGCTAGGCGCAATATCCTGCGACATAACCCTTCTTAGAAGCCAGCAGTGTCATCGGGCTGTTAAGGTTCGAAAGTTGCGATCTGACCCGTCATCCCAGCCAAACAAAAAATCAGCCGGGACGAAAAAATCACCTCGAAATTCTGCCCTCAGGCACCATTTCGTAAGGGCAGTGCGCTTTGTGTGGTTTAGGCCTGGCGATTTTTTGTTATATGGTGCAATACCAGGATATTATGATCACATGCTCAAGAGAAAAGCTACAAACTTCTCTGTCCTAAAGGTACGTTCCAAATTCTTGAAATCAGCGCAATAAAATAAAGGGGAATGCACGAACTCTATGGTTATTTTGTTTTCCAATTCTTTACAAGAAAGATCTGCAAAATGAATGAAGGAAGACTGAGCGTTAACCCAAGTTTTGTACGAAAAACGGGACCGTGCAGAGTACAGAAAAAGAAAGAACCGTCTTCTTTCTAAGTGGTTCTTACACTTCGCAATTTTCGCGCCGGCTCACAGAAGCGCAAACCATCTAAAGAACGACGTACAATGAAGGGTGACATCACTCTTTCGCCCCGATTTCACTGGCACTCTTCAAGTACAGCGCATCGTTCATGGTGCACTTTTTCCAATCTTGTGGTCGTGGAAACTACGGCAGAATAACCGCGGCGTCCTGAGTGCATCCAATCAGTGGACGTGGCTTAAACAGCCGCGGAGTGCTCTGTGTTGCTAGCTGCTGTGTGTTGTACTGACGAGTGAAACTCTGTTCATCTTTTTTTTTTTCGTATGCGTGTGTGTGTGTGCGCTAGGCTTTAATCCTAACGGCGACCATTCCTGGGCACTTTCATGCATGTTGGCGGTGTTTCTGACAGAGTACGTGCTCCACTACCGCATGGAACACGGCGAGTGGAAGAAGCTGCCCCTGAATTCCACTAAGCAGACCTTTGTGCTGGACGGGCTCAAGTGCGGAACAACGTACCGCCTCTACATGACCGCCTCCAACAGCCTGGGCAGTGGGGAGCCCGGAGAAGAGGTTCTCGTTAGCACACGGGGTGCAGGTTTGTGCATTAATCGATGGCAACGGCTTTTTATTTTAAAGTTGTGTTTAAACGTGATGGTTTTAATTCGCATTGCTACCTTTCTCAGTACGCTTACCTGCATACACTGTTCGCTGCTTTCGAACGTACTTTTTTCTAACGCTTTTTTTTGCTTCAAATGTGGCCATTGGTCTAAGTTTCGTTTCGAGCTTTTTTTCTGTATGTTTGCTTTTTTTGCTGGGGTTGTTGGTAGCTATATTCTTGCCCCGCCCTTTTTCGTACTGTATCACACTCAACCCGTTGCCAAAGCCGTTCCTGTGTTTCCTTGAGTAGAAATGACGGATCCATTTTGCACGTTCACGAACACATTTCTGCTCATTGGAAAGAGATATGCGGTTTTTTCTGCTATTCACATATTTGTTTCACACCAGTTAAAACAGCAATACTTTTTTGCATTGACTCGTTTCGGCTCTCGTTTGCACAGCTTAATTACTTTCGACAGCTTGTGTACAAACATCTTCAGCTCGAAGTCTTGCGCATCTCATTTGTATTTTGATTGCGTTCGAAGTAGTATTGGTCCACCTCTGGGCACAACTATAATTACGATGCTGATAATTCAATTCTATGGTTAGTGCTGGCTGTTCGTTGGTACTGCACAGTCACAAAAAATATCAAAACAAATGTCTGATTAAGTCCTGTACTTTGTAAACTCAATTCCAGTCCAATATATTGGCCAAACGATGCTTCCTCTTTGCAGTTTTAGTCTAAACTGAACAAATGTATCTCATAATAACCTCGGTTACAAATTTTCTATGGAGCCTCTGCTGTGCCTCTTCCTATTTTTGTTTTATTTCAAGAGAAAAAAATCTGCGACAAAAGATAACATGGAGTTGAATTTTCCTGGATGATTTCGGCTGAAAGTTTTCTTTTCATCCGTCAAACGTTCCTCCCCTCATTCAGAGTGTGAAAATCCTCTGTCAGTACAACCATTCTTAATAAGGACATCGGCATCCTAGCTCTGGCGTGACCATGCTGTTTCTTTAAAATATCTAATGCAAATCTCTCAATAATCTGATCTTTTTGCGCTCAAAATATTTGCCTGGCCTCCGGGATTTTTTTGTAACATGCGAGATAAAAATAGCTCTCATGTACTTGTATGTCCATAATCACTTACTGATTCCCCTCTTTGTTCGTATATTCTGTGGTGCTCCTGATGGCGTCATCGAGAGTGTGCCCCTGTCGCGTTTCTTGAGTTTCGTGCATGTTGGTCACGCAGGTATTGTAATGACGCAGCTTCCAATGCGCAGTCTTCTTAAAGGTAACACAAAGCACTTGACGCAGAAGGGGCCAATACAGGCCGGGAGGCATTGTTCTGTAGCACGAGGCGGGCACTAATATTTTTAAATATTTATATACTGGCATAACTCGCATATTTTGGTGTTTTTACTTTCTGGCTGCCCATAATACAGCGCCCGTCTCACCCCCGGTGGACAAGTTTATTACGGCCAACGCTACGAGCGCCACGCTGCACCTGGACGCCTGGCTGACAAGCGGTTGTCCAGTGACGCAATTCACCGTGAAGTACCGACCCCGTTTCCAGCAGGACTGGATACCTGTGGCTGACGCTCTAAGGCCGCGTCTGCGCCGCTACGTGCTCGCAGATCTTGTGCCCGGCCGCCAGTACCAGGTGCAGGTTGTGGCGCAGAGCGAGGCTGGTGCTACGCAAGCCGACTTTGAATTCCAAACTCCGAAACTATCTGGCTTGGGTAAGCGAGGATTTCTCCTTACTTATCTGCCTCCTGCTCTTTCTCTGGCAGCTTTATGTTGAGCTGAAACTTTTCTCGCAGTCGCCCTTGTCAGCGTTTTCTTAAAGTCTCTGCTTTTGACGTCATATTGTGAAAAGGCTGTTTTGTTTTCGCGTTTTCTTCTGCAAGCTTTCGCCTCTGTTGTTTTGTTGGCAGTAACGTGTGTGCCTTTTGCGTTGGCTGTGGGTCTTGTTTTTCTGTACTTTTTGTGCTATGAATTTTTTTTAGTGGGAAACGCCGTGTATGCGTTTTATTTTGTAACTCTGTAATTTTTTTTTCCTTTCTTCTGTCATTCTGTTGGTCCTCTCACTTGTCTGAAAAAAGTCGGCGTTGTGCTCTCGCATTTGGTAGTCCATAGCCTTTTTTTTTTTTTCACTTGCGCTTACATTGTAAAACGAACACCACCCTTTTCCAAGAAATACATCGCTCATTCCGCCAGGAAATAACAGAAAACGTTAGTCCTGTGGCAATTCCATTCAGCCTCTAACAACAAAGGAGGAATAACTCGCAGTCCATTCTTACTATATAGTTAACTGGACGATTTTTTTTTTCTTTGCTGCGCAGTGGCGACGCTGAGCCCCACGGCAATCCATGATCAAGCAGCGGTGCCACTATACCAGAATGTGGCTGTAATGGCTCCAGTTTTGGTGTCTATCATCCTAGTCGGAGTAGCACTCCTCATTGTATACGTCGCCTTCAGGAGGAGTGATCTATGTCGCGGCAGTTCCTCTGAAAATGGTAAGCAGCGCACATGACCTCGTTCTCATGGTTCTTTCCTTTATTATTAGTTAACTTTTCAGTGAACTGCATGTCGCCCGCCTTCCTCATCGCCAGGACAGCACATACTGGCGGGCCTCCCAAACTCACCTTCTCCCTCTGACCACTACATATATTACACAGACAAAAGTTATGGTGATTATCTTTTGTTACACAGGAGTGTCTACACTGAGTAGAGCTCAGGCGTTGGAAGACTACCTGCACACTCAAGCTACCATCACCTAGTCCCTGTTTTCCAACTCAAAACCACCCTAAGGAGTAATTTCATCTCGCTGGCTCCTCGACATAGTTTTCCCACCAATGTCCAGGAACTGTGGACAGGCATTTTAGAGCTACAGCTGTCCTTACTTTGTAGCGCCTGACTTGATGCTTAATTGATGATGTAATTTTATGGCGAAAGGGCATCTGTCGCCAAAGAGCGGCATGGCACAATGTATTTTTGTGTTCTGAAGGTGTGGTCAAAGACCCATTTCCCAAGCATTTCACCCTAAATAAGCCGAACACCGGACAAGGGGAAAGCTTGTACCCATTGTATCACCGGTAGGTACCCGGTGGCACCGGGGTTTGAACCCCGCCCCTCCCGCATGCCAAGCGGATGCTCAAACGACTAGGCCACTGGCGCTTAATTAAAGGCTTTTCCACTCTTTGTTTAACTTTTATATTCATGGAAGCCCTTAGTTATCGTGACTACTTTCCTCAGTCTTTAGAATCGGTCTTTGTTGTCCTGGAGACTGGTTTTGTTTTTATTCGCATATTTCTTCTTCTTGCATTGGCAGGCAGCGCCCAAGCTGGTAAATTGTACCTGGAAGAGCCTGTGATCTTGTCCGAGTACAGCCAGAAGCAACCCGCACCTAAGAACGCTGTAGCGAGCTCCACATACTACCTGGCTCCCGCACAGAAGACTGTTCCGGTGTACGTCAAGAATCAAAGTGAGTTGAGAGTATTACTTTCGCTATGGGGCAAAAAAAAAAGGAAGAACAAATGGGTGGAAAACCCCAGAATGTTTACCCCTTTCACGATGCTGTACGCATAACAACTGCTGCAAAAAAAAAAATGCTGTATCACTACTACTGCATCGAGCAGAGTTGCTGTAGAATGTGAATTATGGTGGATTGCACCTGCAGAATCCGTGATGTCCGGCCTCTTCGCGGCAAATCACCTGAAATCAGCGCAGTCACTCGGCGCAGATCTTCGTTTGAAACATTTGTGCGTTTGGAACACCCGGTGGTGGAGAAAGCTCCTAGCATTCCTCGAACTTTCCAGCGCTCGTCGCCCCATGCGAACTGGGGACGGCAAGGTGCGGGAAGAAAGGGTTCGGCTAATATAAATACTTCATGTTGACTTCCCATCAAATCCGCCGATTTCGGCGGAGTGCTTGAGGGTGCTCCATGGAGCACCCCTGGCTTGACAACTCCTCCTATTGTGCCACGGCAACACGCCATCCGCGACAGAAATCTGCCGCTAGGATAGCCTAGAGCGGAAAAGAGCTGAAATAATTGATGCGGAACTGTTGCGCATCTACGGTTGGAATTCACAAGCAACGGAAAGTGAGCCTCCTCTGCGCTTGAGTAGATCACACGGCAGGCATTTGCGTGTGCTCAGTTGCGCGACACTCTTGCCGGGTACCGTTCCTGAATCGGCGCTGAGGGACACTATAGCTCTCTCTTCACAACAATTTTGGCAGCGCCTTAAGTATTGATACCTATTGTCGGCTCTGTATTGCCGGTAGCTGGGTATAGGCATGTCGGCCTTCATTTAATGCGGCGTTTTGTTAAAACCTGCGCAGAGCAAGCAAGAGATCAAGCTAAGTACAACGCCTATGACACGGATGAGGTGCTATGAAGTAATACAGTTGCTAGGCCAAAGGCTGATCCTGTGGCTGCTGACAATGTGCCCCGAGGAGGTAAGTCTTTACCTTTTTTTTTTTTAGGTTAGTACGTACCTTCCTTGCATGTTCGTCTTCACAGGCTTGCCTTGTTTTTTTTTTTTTGAGCAAGCCTATTTCCTTGTGTTCTCGGCAGGTCACTCAAGCAAGCACTCCGCCATCAGACTCCACTTCTCCCCTAAAAATGGCCCTTCAAAGAATTCAAAGAAGAAACAATTGGTGGATGGATTGACAGCGTATATAACCTGAGAGAGACGGCTAACATTATCGCTGCCCTAATAATTTGGCCCTTTGAGGCAGTCTGCATTGCGTCTCAAGGATATTAGAGACGTCAGGAGCTACTTTACTTAGCCAAAGAGCTAAAGCTGATCTCGAGAGCTCAAGGCCACGTTGCCAGCTCAACCGAATCCTTGAATTGGACTCTCAAGTACTCGTCCTCTATGGGGCCTTTACCAGTCCAGAAAGCATCTCAAGAAAGACTTCCTGCAGAATTCACGTCACCAAGGTGAGAGTACTGTGCTGACGAAGGACAAAACTTGAGAAACAATCTTTTTTTAGTTCTGTATAGCAGCTGGTAGCGGTGGCGTTCATTTGTCATTAAAGAGAGTTAACCGAATTTCAATGCCATTATTCCCGTAGCGATGTTTGTTCTTACCAGGGCGTGAATGAAAGCCTACTCACCACTCCCTCTTTACAGGTCCCTTTCAAGATAGCTGCAGCGCCTACGGCATCCACCAGGGAAGTCTTTGGAACAAAGCATTTTCTGGTTCGGGCTCCTCGTGCTCGGCGGAAAGCCCGCCATTGGACCGCGGCCATGGTCATACATCGTCGACAACAATGAGGGCCCCAGAAACGACGCTTTTATCTGCATTGCTCTACAGCGTGAAGAAGGGCTGGACATGGTTAACCTGCTATACGCCCGAAAAACAATGCGGAAACTTCTACATTAAGGAACGCTGGAATAGTGCCTGCAGGGACGCTAATTGCCGAAGTAACGACGAAGTGAAATCACTTTTCGAAATCACCATGCGCCGTGTGCGTAGCGGCATCACGAGCATTTACAAGCATATTTCTGTGCCTTTTGTTGACTTTGTGCGGAGCTAACCTGCGTCGATGGAATGTACTGCAACCGTCACTGTGCTCCGACCTTTGCTGAAAGTTCTGCGAGAGGGCGTGTGGTTGCTCGACAGTCGTGTGTGCGCTGGTAGTGGGTGCAGCATCTTCGGTGCGAAGAAAGTGAACTTGCGGCAATAAAAATTGATGGCAATGAAATGCGGGTAAAAAGCGGCAGTGAGACGAAGGTATTGCTGCTCGCTAAGATATAAAAGATTCCCGCATATTTCGACCTTCTCTACCATTGGCAGCTGGCAAATCAAACAATATGATTTCTTACTTGATTATTCTTCATCATCTGCAAGGTAAACGATCCATCAAATAATCTTTTTTAGCTATGTGATTCATTTTTCAGGACTAATGACGTCGGAAGGAAGAATGCAATCCGTCCAGGTATTTGAAGAAAAATTCTGGGGTAACGTTTTTTTTTTATCAGTGAAAGATGTTTCACAGCTTCAATTCAAGTGCTGAAGAACAACAACATTATGTGCATTTCGCGTTTCTGAATGCCTCCTGTGTCGTGTAAGCGTTTCAATTTCCAGTAGTCAAGGCATGTTTGACCCGTTGGGCACTGTTGCCAGTGTGTCACATTATTTGGCAGCAGTTTTTCACCAATCTCTATTTAGGGGTACCGTCTATTATAGTTCATAATTATCAGATTGAATGAATGTTGGGTTGTTTTGTGAAGAATTTTTTCAACGGTTATTGTGTGGAGGTGGCTGCGAAGGAAAGCCTGTGGCTGGAATCGACAATAAGTTATCTGTTACAAAGGTGTCTATAAGCGTTTGGTCATGCCCTGGACTTACAGTAGCACTTGTAATAAAAGTGGAACATGTGAAATTGAAATGCAAAGCTCGCAAAGCACTAAAATGAAAGGATTTATCCACACAAACGTACAACAAATTTTCTCTCTTTATTTTTCCGACTTCATTCCTATGAAGCCTGCAAACTAAACAGATGCATTATTATTGCGAATCTGTGCTGCCTTAGCTGTGACAGAGCAAGGTCCTCTTTGGTCCTTCACTTAGCTGAGAATGGAAATGTTTTAAAAAAGTGACGCATAATAAGTACTTGGATTTGTTAAGCGCTCATTACAGGATGAATATTGAGGTACTCGCAGTGATATTTTCTGCAGGATACAAAAAATGGCCTGGCTTAGCTTATGGTTAAGCCTAGGATGCGAAGCATACCTCCGGCGCAGGCTGCGCGTCCGCAAGCGAGCGCACGAGTTGAGCCCCACCTTTCACAGGATGGATGGATGGATGGATAGGAGCGCCCCCTTTGAAACGGGGTGGTGGCAATTGCCACCATGCTCAGCTTTTCTTTATTTATTATTTTTTTTTTTGTTTACTGTGTTGGCAATTCTCATTAAGATTCTCCATCAACTTTGCCTACGGTTTCCTACTATTCTAACCTTATGCCACATCTCTGCTTTTCAGCCACCAATCCTCCAATCGCTTTTTGCTGACTTCCACTGCAGATTTATTTACATGACCATTGTTATCTTTAAACCCTAGGGCCTCAGAAAGAGTGACTGTGCCTGCATCGACATCCGGATGGATACCATCACATTTGATTATGAGGTGTTCAATTGTTTCCACAGATCTACCACACACTGCACATGTGTCATCTTCTTCGTTAAATTTCTTTTTGTAGCTGCGCGTTCTAAGACACCCTGATCTAGCTTCAAAAAGTAGGGCACTGCCTCTTGAGTTATCATAGAAAAATTCTTTCCTGATCTGCCTTTTCCAGAATCGATATAGTTCTACACTATGTTTCTTTTCCATTGAATTCATCCAATTTTTAACTTCCGCGTTTTTAACCTGTCGTTTAATGCTCTTTCTTTCTCCGTCCTCATGACCGGCATACTTACTGGTTAGTTTTCTAGTTCTTTTCCGCCACTGTGAGTCAACGTTCTTTCTGTATAAATATTTAAATACCTTAGCTGCCCATCTGTTATCGTCCAATTTCCTCAGGCGTTCTTCATATAGTATTTTACTCTTAGCTTCCCGTGCCTCGAACGATGCCCAGCCCATATCCCCTTGTACTGCCTCGTTTGTGGTTTTGCCGTGGGCACCTAGTGCTAATCTTCCAACAGCTCTCTGATTTACGTCTAATCTCGACTGAATTTCTGCCCTTAAGCACAGAACCGCATTGCCGAAAGTAAGTCCCGGCACCATTATTCCTTTCCAAATACCTCTTAGTACTTCATATTTGTTGTACCCCCATAATGCCCTATGTTTCATTATCCCGGCGTCTCTTCGTCCTTTTGCCCTAAGAGCCTGTTCATGCTTTTCCATGTATATCTGCCCTTCGTTTAGCCATATCCCGAGGTATTTGTATTCGGCCACTTTGGGTATTTCGTGGCCTTGTATTGTAAGCACCTGATCAGTTGTATCGTTAAAAATCATCACACCTGATTTAGTTGCGCTAAAACTGAATCCTAGAGCGTCTCCTTCGTCTCCACAGCAATTAACCAAAGTTTGTAAATCTTCCTGGCTATCTGCTAACAGTACAATATCGTCCGCATACATAAAACCCGGGAGTCGCTGCTCAACTACATTTCCGCCTAATCTGTACGATAGATTATAACCCAGATTACTTTCTTCTAGCCTTCTTTCCATATTTATCACGTAAAGCATGAACAGCAGCGGTGATAGAGGGCAACCTTGCCTTAATCCTTTGTGCACCCCTACAGTTGTGGTACTTTTTTTCCCTTCCCATGTAATTTCAACTTCATTATCTCGGTAGATTTCCTGTAGAAAATCAATTACCTCATCACCAATACCTAAATCTTTCAATATGCTCCACAGGAGTTCCCTGTTCACGTTATCGTATGCACCGCTTATGTCTAGAAAGGCTATAAACAGAGGTCTATTTTCCGCCTTAGCTATTTCTATGCATTGGGTAAGCACGAACAGGCTATCATCTAACCGCCTACCCCTTCTGAACCCATTCTGAAGTTCTCCGAGTATCCTATTCCCTTCTACCCATGACTGCATTTTTAATTTCACCGCCTGCATTGCCAGCCTGTACATAACAGATGTTATCGTAATCGGACGGAAGGATTTTATGTTCATCTTATCTCCTTTCCCTTTATAAATCAAATTCATTTTACTCTGTCTCCAGCTGTGCGGAATTTGCTGATTTGTTATGACTGCCTCCAATGCTTTTATCAGCGCGTCCTTGCTTCTTGGGCCAAGTTCATTAATCAGCTTAATTGGAATTTCGTCTATCCCTGCGGATGTGGTTTTAGGAATATTCGCTTCCGCCTTTTCCCAGTTAAGACTAGTCAGTTCTAAGCTGTTCTCTTTTGTGCTGTCCTGTGTTGCCGCCTCACTTGGGGAGATTACCCCATTGGCGTCGCTAAAAGACGCAGCTATAAATGACGTAATGTAGTCCACAGCATCGTCTCCCTCCAAACATTTTCCCTCAGCATCTATAATCTGTTCCTGCTTTCTATGATTTGTTTTTCCCAACCAGCTTATATGGTTCCAGAATTTTCTTGGCCCCCCTTTATTTGCCTCGCGAACTTCAGCCAGCCATTTATCAGAGGACTGCTTTATTTTAGCCTGGACTAGGACCTGAACTTGCTGTTTCTTTTGTCGATAAGATTCCCATTTTTTTCCTATTTCCTCTACAGATAACTGCGCCCTCTTTGCTTCTCTGTGTTCCCTTGAAGCCACCCGTCGTTGTTCGATGGCCTCCTTAATTTCCATATTCCACCAGCTTCGTGGCTTCCTCTTTCCTCTCCAGCGGTTAACTCCTTTCACTTGTTTCATTTTTGTAGCAATGAGCAGTTCCAACTGATTATAATCCCAATTTTCCATGTGGCGTTTCTCAATTATTTCTTCTATATCGGCTGATATTAGCGCTATTTGTTCATCATTTAATTTTTCGTTGTCTTTTGGACTTCGTTGCATTTCTCTTTTGACTAGGGCTCCCAACTGTAGACTAATACGTTTATGATCACTTCCTAGGCTGTCCTTCCCCTCTTCGTCTATTTCCATTATTGCGAGCTTGCTATAGATGCCCTGCGACATTAGACAGTAGTCAATGGTTGTTTGCCTGTTACGGGATTCCCACGTGATTTGTCCCTCACATTTAGTTTCTCTATTGACAATAACTAAGTTGTGCCGCTCACACAAGTCTAGCATTAACTTCCCGTTACAATCTGTGTATCCATCCAGATCCTCGATGTGGCCGTTCATGTCTCCAAGCAAAATAATACCGACACCGTCTCCAATCTGCTTTATATCGTCATTGAGGCACTTAACTAGATCCTTGTTTTCTTGCCTGCATTTGTCCCCGGTCCCTAAATAAACTACCCCTAGCCATGTCCTTTTGCCAGCAATTGTACCTGATACCCAGACATGTTCTTTGCAAGTTGATTTTATTCTTTGCCAATTTGTTCCTTGATGTATCAGCATACCTACTCCTCCTCCCTTCTTCTCCGTTGTTGTTCTGTTGCACCCTTCCCAGACATAGCCATCGATGAAAGGTGGATCTTCTAGATCCCTCAGATGTGTCTCGCATAGAGCGTACACACCTACTGCTTCGTCCTTTAACTGCTGTTCTATTTCTAGCCATTTCGCTCTCTTTCTACCCCCTTGCATGTTTATGTAACTGATCCTGGCGTTAAATTTCTTTTTCGTAGTTTTCTTTCTGGGCCTCCTAGTGGCCATTTTGTTGGGATCAGCCGCCATTGTTACATTTACATCGCTTCTACCTACACCTACGCCCTGAGCCACCGTGGACCCCCTAAAAAAGCTACCGCTCGGCCTCCCAGGCGCCTGCCTATCTCTTCTCCTACCCTTCCACTGAAATGGATGCCATCTCGTCCAAAGTCTCTGCCCGAACCTGCCCTGTGCACTTCCTTGTTTATTTCTACCACCTCAAAGCCTTTCTCGAGGCCTAACTGCCTTATCTCGCGATTAAAATTCACAACGTCTTTAGCAACCTCTGCATTCCTTCCTTGTACCTCAGGCACTGTACACACCACGATCTGCGCTTGCTGTGCTATCGCCCTTATACCGTCAACTCCCTCAGCTAATGTTTTCCCTACTTGTGCGGCGTTACCATTCAGGACATCATTTAGCCCCGCCGCTACCACTACCAAGTTACGCCTTGCAGCCTTCTCGGAAAGTTCACTTTTAGTCGCTGTCAGGACATCGTCCATTGTCTTTCCTGGAAACACCCCGACTGCTACTCGCCTATCACCCTTCACCCGGTCCAGAATAGCTCTTTTGCAGCGCCCCATGTTTGAGTCACCAGCGATAAGCACTAGGGTACTCTGCCACTCCCTCCTAACTTCCGGATCTCGCTGCCTCTTATCAGCGACTGTGCCCTCATTTCCTGGAAGTAGCCCGGGCCCCTTCTCAGTACCGCCTCTCGAATTCCCAGCTGCCACCTGTGCATAGCTGTTCCTGCCTGAACATGTCTGACCTACTGGCCCCTCGCTGTCCATGCCAGTGCAAGCCCCATCCACGTGGCTGGCGCTGGAATGCCCGCCATTGTGGCTTCCAATGGCGGTGTCAGCCGTTTTTGACTCGATCTGAGATAGCTGTACTTGAAGCTTACGCTTCTCTGCCCTCTCTATCTGTAACTCTGTTTCTAGAGCATCCATCCTTAGCACTAGTTCGCTGTTCGCCTGTTCAGCCCTGTCCAGGCGTGCACCAAATACGCAGAATTTGCACATAAAATCTGCGCCTTCGGCCTCCTCCACTGAATCGAACCGCGTTTCTTTTAAATTCACCGATTCCTCACACTCCATACATCTAACCTTCAGTAACTTAACCATCGTAGCAACACTCGATTATTGCTTGCACCAAATGCCCAGATATCTACACGCTCAAGACGAAAACACTTGAAAACACGTGCAAAATCAAATAACAGTCTGGCTACCGCAAATGCCGATCAATCACTTGGAAAAAAATAGCTATCTCTCTAAAAGTTAACGCCCAAAAAAAAACACTGAGACAACTGTCGGCCAAATAGTCCCGGCCGAAATTAGGTCACTGACCTAAATTCTATTCCTTAACCTGCACTTCCCCTAACAGCCTAAAAAACTAAACGCACTTTTAAAACTATTAAAGGAAAGTACTCATCTATTTTACGCAGACGCTCTCGCAGTCTGTCCGGTCCCGGTCTCCACGCGTGATCCGAAGAGCACCAAAAAGCTGTTGTGAAGTCAGCGCCCCTAGCGGAAGGAGCGGGAGTTAGGCCGCCGGTGGAGGCTGCGCGTCCGCAAGCGAGCGCACGAGTTGAGCCCCAGCTTTCACAGCTGTTGTGACGTCATATCACGTGGTGCGCCGATGTAGGTCAAGTGGTAGCTACGCGGCCGCGAGCGCTGCAGCAAGGAAGAGCTCGGTTGTGCGGCTAGTATGCTTCGCATAAAAAGAAAAAGATCTACGACATAGTCGTGACAGAGAGCAATTCAGCTAAACCACACCGCAAAGGACTAGCATTTTGTGCGTTACACAGACGACAGGAAGTTGCTTTCTTAATCTTCCTTCTACATTAAAAAAAAAAAATAAACATTACCCGCAAGCTTCCGCTTGAACCAAATTAAACTTTCGAAGTTGACAGCCATCGGAGCGAGAAAAGACTTGGAATTTTTTGGTGTAACATTACTTACAACTGAAGCCTTCTCCACAGCATCTGTACCCTCCGGATGGGAAGGCAGTGTAGGCTTTTGTTACCCAGCAGTTCATTTTCTCGTTGTTTGGGAGACTGAAAGTGCGAAAAGGTAAGTTTGGACTAAGTCTGCTTTCGTCACAAGAAAAAATTGAAAGATATTTGTGCTGGTAACTAGGGGTCTTTCAAATCAGGCCTTTAAATATTTTGACTAATGAATATTGTCACAAAACAAAGCAAAGTAATTTTTAATTGACTTTTGCTTCTAAAGCAGCAATTATGCCGCTGCTTAAGAGTGAAAGGCTATATTTGCGCTTACAGGCTAAGAGTTACCTGTCATTGCTCTATTGTCATTGGTTCGAATTCCAAAAGTTTACGCGGCGCAACAGCGCAGTAGATAGCCGCTGAGCATAATATGAAAAGGACGCAGTGCTGATCGAGTTAAATCTGTCTAGGTTCTGACTCAGTGTAAAAATTTTCTGAGATGCTAGAAGCATGATGAGTGGAAGTGGTAGAAATTGCTCTGTACGCGTCTTTCGGGTTATAGTAGAATTTGAAGACAGTGATCACCACGGATAAGATTTTCACACCTTTAGAATTCGAAATGATACATTGTGTCATCACTTTTCAAACAGAACTTTTAACTCTAGAACCAAAAGTTATTCCATGGTAAGCGTTAAGAATTTAATGGTGGAGACGCAAATTCCGGTATCCGTGAAATAAAAATTGTCTTTACGTAGCCGCAGTTTTCTTGTATAAACAGGTACGTTAAGAGGCCCGTGTACTGTGCGATTTCAGCGAACGTTAAAGAACCCCATGTGGACACATTTCCGCAGCCCTCCACTACGGCGCCCTTTAGAGCCTCACTCGCGTTGGGACGTTAAACCCCTTAAAGAAAAGAAACAAAATCATGTTGTCACTTCCATATTGAAGTTGAAAACGTCTCATCGGCATTATGAGCTGTTCGGAAAAAAGTAGAAGCGCTCTTTTCACTCATGCTTACGAGGTAATCGTTCGATAACTATTAGATCCGAATGTTCATCTGCCGGCCAAAATTCATAGAGTGTGACTTCTGCGAATTAGTTTTTTTTTCTTCGCACTCTGCGCGCATAACAACAGATTTATTTATTTTATTTTATTCAATACTGTCAGCTGGCATTTGGCAGCCAAGGCAGGAGTGGAACAAGCATACACCATTGTACAACGCTACGCAACAAAGCAAACACATATAAAATAAAAATAAAAAGCGAGCACAGAAGCAAGAACAAATACTGTGCGTTTCTCAAGAACATAAAAATGAAAAAAAAGAGCTTGAACAAACACACTGCATCTATAACAGAGATACGATAGCAGATAACAAAAATCTTGGTTTTTCAAGCTGACTACTTCACGCGGAAGCTCGTTCCATTCTGATGAAAGAAAGAAAACTCGTAAGCTTTAGTTCGGCATCGTTGCACTACTATTGTCGAGTTGTGTTTGCCGTGTGTTGGACGAGAAGTATTATATTCCATGTAAGAATCAAAATTAGTGTTTGTTAAATTATTAATAATACCATGCAGCAGTTTTAAACGGTGTAACTTGGGGCGGGATTGAAGAGTCTGGAGGTCAAATTGCCTTAAGTAGATTAGTGACAGATACGTGTCTTGCGTTGTAGATGAATCTTAGTGCTTCCAAACCAAGAGTCCCGTCTCATATACCTATTCTAAGTTGCGTTGAAAGGCAACGCAGAATTTTTTTTTCAGTAACATCAATCTCCATAAACTTTTCACTGCGAACGTACATCTGGCGACAATGGCCGTGACGAAGACGTCCTCTTGTCGAAACGTTGCCAGGCGCACTGAGGCTTTCCCCTCCCTTGCTGACTTTGTGATTATATGACGATAATGAACGTCAAATGTTTATTGCACCCATTCGCGGCTATTTCAAGCGAACATTCCCTAGAAACCTTCGTGAATCAGAAACCTAACATGATGGCAACATATACGAAATCCCGAACTTCTCCGTCTGCTTCGTTTACTAAGGCGCTACGCCACCCTGTTTCCTGCAATTTCTCGAACAGCTTCCTGTAGCTGAAGGCCTGGCACATCGTGTTGTAAATATTCCTCTTCCCCATCTTTCGCTCCCCCCGCCGCAGTGGCTCAGTGGTTACGGCGCTCGGCTGCTGATCCGAAAGACGTGGGTTCGATCCTGGCCGCGGCGGCCGAATTTCGATGGAGTCGAAATTCTAGAGGCCCATGTGTTGTGCGATGTGAGTGCACGTTAAAGAACCCCAGGAGGTCGAAATTTCCGAAGCCCTTCACTACGGCGTCTCTCATAGCCTGAGTCGCTTTGGGACGTTAAACCCTAATAAAACAAAAAATAACATCTTTCGCTCATTCGTTTTCCGATTCAAACGCTTGGAGTCAGATCTGCTGCCACCGCAACCTTGCAGCTGACCCTGCAAAGCCGAGAGAGAGACAGGCTGGACTGTGTCGTTTGTAGCCCCACACGAAGGTGAGAGGACTGCTCCGTTAGTCAAACACGCCGGTAAGAACGATGAAGAGCGGGCGAGCGCTTTGGAGGATGAAGTAGCGAATTTAGAGATAAAGGCTGATCGTACTGACCATCAGAAAAAGCCGAAGCGGCTGAACGCGGCGACTTTCAAAGCTCCAAAAGCGGTGTAGGAAGCCGAATGAATGCGCTATACAGTTAAGAAAATAGGCAGAGAGGTTAGGGTGCGCAAGCCTCGAGTGCAGCAAGGGAGGCTATGCGCGGTGCCTCGCTGAAAGGAGAAAAGCAAGAGAAGCCTGGAGAATGTTCAGAAGCCAAGTGCCTTGCCATTTTCTGCTGCGCTGCTACTGCCATTTATGAGCCTTCTGAGAATGTGCTACCACTTTCCTGCAACGCATTTCGTGCTTACTGCTGTTGGCGTCCACGAGATATACTACAAATTCGTGGCTCAAGCATTTCATTCCTAATTTTTATGAAAGTTTTACAAAACGAAAGTGCCTAATAGATAGCATAACACTAATATGCAACTGTAGGTTTCGTTTTCCTTCCTCTCTTGCGGTGGATTAGACCCACCCTCGGTTATTGTGGAGCGTGCGCGATCATCAACCTCCTCCTTTTTTCCTTCCCTTTTGCATTCCCTTAACACCCATTTCCAGAGCGCGATTTATGTGACCACCCAATTACACAATTACGGCAAGTATCCGCTCCTCATAACTACCTCTTGCCGGGCGCACACTTCGTGGCTACGAAAACAAACCTCCGTAAACGAAAGGAAATTGACGGGACAGAGAACACCGTCGGCACATTTCAAGCATGGAATGCATGGGGGCCCGATAAGTATGGCGACGCGGTGTGTGACTTCCCTCAGAAAGTCATCAGCGAAAATATACGGACAATAGTGGGGCTGTCTTCTGGCCTGCCGATGAAAAGAACAGAATGTAAACTTTTAGTCACCGAATGAGGTCATTATCCCCTGGGCTGGGATAGAGTGTGAGGTCATCATTTTGAGAGAATTTTCTTTAGGTATCCAAGTTTTCGAAAAAAGCGGTTTCGTTAGAGAGATGCCTACCAGTCAAACCTTCTGGGCCAGCTTTATTTGAAAAATATTGATATAAAGTAGTAACGAGGCGGACATTGTTTCCACGATTTAGCAAGTTTATGCTTCGCAAGGCTTGAGCAACCTTTGCAGCGCATTCTGCTATTTTAGCTTTTAACAAGGAATGGCAAGGCCAAGATACCACTTAGACAGTAATCTTTACAAGACTGCACGTTACCTTAGTATAGAGGTCTCCGCTCAGTACGGCTACAGAGGGTCTCTTAGGGAATGCTGTCTTTTGATGCGTTAAAGCTTGCAAATATTTTTCGTGTACAAGAGCAAACGGCTTCCCAAAGCACGACGCTCTACAGAGCCATAAACTGCGATGTTTTCCATGTTGATGACGTAAGAGTTATTGGTTGTGCGTGTCTTTCGTTCGCCTCGCACTTCAACATTCTCTCGGATGGTTAACCGGAACTTTCTACACCGATAAAGAGGACTATCTCCGCAGAGTTCAGGTGCTTCGTCGTTTGCTTTGGCTTCTGCAGCTGACTGCGACCACTGCATAGTTAACTCTCTGCCAGCGGCGCTCAGCTGCATTAGAAGCATAGGAAATGTGGACAAGCGCTTCTAATTTGTGCGACAGCTATCAGGTGTTGCACGGCGCTGAGCGTGAGAATTTATTGCGGGATGTTTGAATATTTGTTAAACCCCATTTATTTTCTGTGGACGTCAAAACTCTTCGGTGATCTCTTCAGTGCAGGCGCAGCAAACATAAAGAAAGCCATACCCTGCAGCACGTGGGAAGATTAAACCATCCGTATGAACATCTTCGCCCGCCATTATCTGGACGGTTTAGTTTTTTTCAGTTACAAATGAAATATCCCTTTTTCGTTACGCGATGTTCGCTATTTGCAGCCGACAGATCACGCCGCTCTTTGGTGGTGCTCAGGGGAGCTGGGCATAAGGAAGATTTTCAATAGGCCTCCTACTTTGAGCACTACACTCATAATGCTGAGAATGGTGCCATTTCGGAAGCTTCAAACGGAGCGCGCCGTCAGAACTCTGTCGATTCATTTCGTTTCACCCTTTAACCTTTTAGCATAGCGATGTCTATCTTCTCTTTCTAAGCGTATTCATGGTACCTATTTTTCTGTTATCTTACGACTCCTGATAAGATATTGTGCTCGGCGTAAGAAAGCAAATTGGTGATGGTTGTTGAAACGTATTCGCCTTAAGCAAGTTTTTTTTCGAAAGTTACCCTATTCAACTTTCTGGAATTCAAAAAGTTACCATGTTAAGCTAACTGAAGCCATTCATGTGGGTCTAAGCAATGCTTGTATGCAGTCTCGCTCTCTTGAAACGTCTGCAGCCGCATACAACTCAAGCCATAGTCAGTCATCTTCTATAGAATCTTTCCCGTCGGGCATTTCAAGTCGTGTTCGTGAATGCAAGGCTCAGTGGATGCGTTGTTGAGCAAGTTGGCGCATTACGAACTTGACTGGAACTTGCGCAACAACACAGTCGCAAGAGCTGACTGGAATTTCGTTAGTCATCTGTCGTCTTTCAAGTGCTTCGTCTTCGCAACAATTCCCGTTCAAACTTTAGTGAGTGCGTGTTCAATGATGTAAAGGTTAATTACCTTCGTCTGTTTCACATACTTTGCTCGGGTCAGGAAGATGGCAGAGAAAGAAAAAACCAGACAGACTTCATTCGGAGGAGAGAACTTAAGTGCCCAAATTTTTGGGGGCTTCCTGCACCAGGTTATATCCAAGCTCAAGTTAGTCTCACTTAAGCCAAGCGTTCTAGAAAGGAGAGGGGTATTGTTAGAAGCAGGTGATGAGAGGAGCTGCGTGTCACGATGAATGAAACAGAAGAACGATTTTAAAAGCAGGATAGTTTATATTTCTACCTTTGTTGACCATCAGAAACAAAAATAAATATCAGCAGCTGTAATTCTACTGAGTGCCGTGTGCACCGACCGATCTGTGAGCTTTTTCAAATAAGAAAATGCATGCCACCCTATTGCTGCGTACAGCAGGTAAGCTTACTTACTAAATTAAGCGAGTTTCGAATGTGTACCGAGAACTTCTCTTTCTAATATATACTGCACTGCTACTTTGCCTCCGAGAAAAGGCATCAAATGATCTCTGACAAACATCTAAGCAACAACAGAGGTCCAGACCACTGTCCATATTCAGCTATAAATGCCTGGTTGACATCTCATACTCCGCTGTGCACGCATTAAGAAAGAATAGCGAATTTTCTGGACAACCAAATTTTATATTTTCTACAAAGCTTAAGCAGAGATCGTAGAAGTAAAAACTAATTGTTAGCTATAGTCATGTATGTCATAACGAGCACCTCTTCTACTTTTCCTTATTTGACCAAAATGTATTGTTTAATGCGTAAGCGTCAATTGGCTCACGTGTGGCATCCACGGAAAGTGTGTACAGAAAGTGTGAACACTTACTTGAGCTTAGCCGAGTCACTGTCACTCGGTTACTCGGTAGTAACTCGGGTGAGCTCGGGTAAGTGCGGAGAAGCGTCCCGAAAGCTGCAGCCAATGGGAGGAAGCTCGGTTTCTATGGTTTTGCTTTTTGAAAATGCCAGCATTCCTTAAGAACAGACCCTTCAAAGAGAGCGCATGTATCAGCCCTGGAAGATATATAAAATTGATGCAAGCTTCTTCGGTTCGCATTTAAACACAGTGCTATTTAAATACATTGGTGGTTCTTCAATGCATTTCGAAATCAAACCAGTCTCCTTCAATACTTCCAACTGAAAATTTGTATGCTGCATGTTAAAAAAAAATATTGTAAGAGGCATGTGAAATTTCAGTTTGTTTCTTTATAAGGACCGCTGAAATGTTAGCAAAAGATCTAGGCTTTTGTTAACCAACCATCCCCATTTAACAATACTTAGTTAAAAGTGCTGTTGAAAGAGCTTCATTCGAGTCTCTTAGATGCGTTCTAGAATTTCATGCAGAGTCCGAACTCTCGAATGGAAGCAACCAATAACGGACTTGTGTCTGGGTTACCATAAGTGGCAGAACCAAGCGCAATATTAAAGAGAGCAAATTGCCGTCTGCCGTCTTGCTACTGGCGCCTGCTACTGGATCTGGCGCCGACATGGCAGCCAGACGCTTACATCTTGTTCTTCTTCAGATGCTGCAAATGATGGCGATTTTTGATCCTGCCGCGATGACGACGTGCCTTCCAATGAATGGAGCCGCTTCTACCGAGCAAGTCTGTCCTGCTGACCTGGCTTTTTTGAGTGACGCTTCGCCTTTGGACCTCACAGCGCTACCGGCGCTCGAACGTTTCATCGACTGGCAACCCTGGAATCTTCAGCACAAGCATGACCTACATAAGCAGCTGTTGTACCCAGCCACACCGGAATCTGGCGCCGACATGGCAGCCAGACGCTTACATCTTGTTCTTCTTCAGATGCTGCAAATGATGGCGATTTTTGATCCTGCCGCGATGACGACGTGCCTTCCAATGAATGGAGCCGCTTCTACCGAGCAAGTCTGTCCTGCTGACCTGGCTTTTTTGAGTGACGCTTCGCCTTTGGACCTCACAGCGCTACCGGCGCTCGAACGTTTCATCGACTGGCAACCCTGGAATCTTCAGCACAAGCATGACCTACATAAGCAGCTGTTGTACCCAGCCACACCGGGATCTGGCGCCGACATGGCAGCCAGACGCTTACATCTTGTTCTTCTTCAGGTTTGTTACTCTTACCTTTCTGTTAATGGCAAACCATTTAGGAAGTCGACGCCAGATCCCAACTTTGCTGTGTGCATGTTTTTACGCCTTCTGTACGATGTGTCCGCGAGCTGTTCAGGATACATAGGTTTGTTTAAAAGAAAGCTTTTGCTTGCGGGAGACGTAGAGCAAAACCCTGGGCCTCTGTCTGCTGAGCAGGAAAAGCAGATGTTCGATACTATCATGACAATACCAGTGATACAACAGCAACAGACCGAAATATTGGACGAACTACGTTCCATTCGGCTTGAGCAAAAGAATCTCGAAGAAAAACTAACAAAACTCGCAGAAAAAGTCAAGAGCGTTGAAGATAATGTGTCACTGGTGCTCCCGCTAAAGCCTGAAGTAGAAAGATTATCTCAAAGTTCCCAGAAACTTGCTGTTGCGTGCACGGCCCTCCAGTCATCGCACGATGACCTGGAGAACCAATCACGAAGAAATAACTTAATATTCTACGGCATCCATGACAAAGAAACCGAATCGTGGGAACAGTCTGAGACTAAAATTATCTCTTTTTGCGCTGAAAAGTTAGAGCTTTCCGTTGACGCCGCTGCTATTGAAAGAGCGCACAGACTAGGAAGATATGCGCCTGACAAGCACAGACCCCTGATCGTTAAATTCTTGTCCTTTAAAGAGAAGAATCGTGTTCTTTCAAATGCTGCCAAACTAAAAGATACTGACTGGGCGATAAGCGAAGACTATTCGGCCAAAGTACGGCAACAAAGAAAAAAGCTCATGCAGTTTGCTAAGGCACGCGGCGGAAAGTTGAAACTGCGGTTTAATAAGCTAAACCTGGACAACAAAACCTATATGTACAACATTGAAACAGACGATATCACTTGCGTAAACCAATAGCCATCACCGAGGCTTTTAGCTTGCCCACATACTGCTATTAAAAATGAACTTGTCTGCATTGTTGTTAATTGTCGCAGTCTAAAAAACAAAACTGACCAATTCTCCTCACTCTTACAAATGACAAACGCACATGTGGTGATTGGAACCGAGTCATGGCTGGACAGCAACATAAGCGATGGTGAAATATTTCCTCCATCCTATACCACGTATAGGAAGGATCGCAATGTACGCGGTGGTGGTGTGTTCATCCTCGTTCATAGCAGTTTGAAAAGCGTGTCTGTTAACCTAGAAAACGATTCCTGTGAAGCTGTCTGGTGCAAGGTACAGCTGGGCGATGGTACTTCTTTCGCAATTGGCTCTTTTTATAGGACGCCCGGTTCAACCTGCGCACAGCCATTTTTTGAACTTAGCAACACATTATTAGCCTTAGATGCAACACATATTATCCTTGCCGGTGATTTTAATATGCCCTGCGTAGAATGGTCTTCTTTTAAACCAGTAATTCGCACTGCATCGCTCTTGTATACCGCTTTCCGTGAAGTAATTGGTGCTCACTCATTATTCCAGCTTGTTCAAACCCCTACCAGACTCGGCCTTACCAGTGCTAATGTATTAGACTTGTTTTTCTGCAATGACCCTAGCCTAGTCTCGTCTGTCATAACGCTGCCAGGCATAAGCGACCACGATGTAGTTTTAGCAAAAGTATCCTGTAATGCTATGAAGACCCACTACACCCAACCACGCAAAGTGTATTTTTATGAAAAAGGGGATTATGCTTCGCTATCACGGGATCTCGACGCATTTTTTCCTGAGTTTCTTTCACATCGGCCATCTCTGGATATCGATTCCTTCTGGAACTTGTTTAAAACTAAAATTTTGTCACTGACGCAGACTTTCATCCCATCCCGCTTGATTTCAGCCAAGCGTCGTGACGATATGCATTGGATGAATAGACAGTTGCGGGCAATGATCAACCGGCGGAAACGGCTGTTTCGCAGATATTGTGATACGCCCGCACTAACTTTGTACTCCGAGATGAAAAAGCAAACTAACAACTTATCGAAAGAAATCCGTAAAGCAAAAAGGGCATACTTCAGCACACTAGGCCAACAACTAAAGACAAACCCGAAGGCAGTCTGGAAATATGTTAAAAATAAGAGAAACAGCAGGGTCTCTGCGCCTGATATACTAGACGAAACTGATTTTGGAAGGGATTCAAAAGGTAAAGCGAGAAGTTTCAATCTTTATTTCCAATCGGTGTTTTCCGATCCCATTAATATACATACTGATTTTCAATCTTCCAGCACCCTGACCAGAATGAATGACGTAGAAATTTCTGAACGAGGGATCATGCTTTTATTACAGAAAATTAAAGTTACATCAGCACCAGGGCCTGACAACATTTCCAATTACGTTTTGAAAAATTGTGCGGCTTCGGTTGCCCCGTATCTAGTTGCATTATTTCAGAAATCGTTAGAGAATTCTTCTTTACCCCTTGACTGGAGAAGTGCCAATGTCGTTCCGATTCATAAGGGTGGTGACAAAACTAAAACATGTAACTATAGGCCCATATCGCTGACGAGCGTGTCGTGCAAAACACTGGAACATGTCATTTATACTCAGTTAATTAGCCATCTACAAAACAATAGTTTTTTCTGTTTGACACAACATGGATTTAGGTCCGGCTTCTCATGTGAAACACAGCTCGTGGAATTCACACATGACATTTCTGTTTCCTTAAACTCTGCCGGTCAGGTAGATTGTATATTTTTAGATTTTAGAAAAGCGTTCGATTTAGTTGCTCACAACCTATTGCTACAGAAACTTTCAGAATTAAATATTCCTACCTCACTCTTATCCTGGATTGAAGCGTATCTTGCGGAAAGGAAACAGTGCGTGGTTATCGACGGTGTCAGCTCGGAAAGTGTGGGTGTAACTTCAGGTGTTCCGCAGGGGTCGGTTTTGGGCCCTCTTCTTTTTCTCATTTTTATAAATGACCTCACTAGTAACATTTCAAGTATAATCAGACTTTATGCTGATGACTGTTGTATCTACCGCAACATTTCTTCTGAAGCAGATGCAATTTCACTACAGCATGACCTCAACTCTGTATTCTCTTGGTGCAACAACTGGAATATGGCGCTAAATATCTCCAAATGCAATCTGGTCCGGTTTACAAAAAAGAAACAATTCTTCCAAACAGACTATTTCCTTGGTAGCACTGAATTATCCACAGTTTCAACTTATAAGTACTTGGGAGTCTTTTTTTCTACTGACCTATCATGGAATACACACGTAAATTACATATCTGCTAAAGCCAGCCGCACATTAAACTTTCTCAGACGTAACTTTAAGGACGCTCCCCTTACGCTGAAGGAGACATTATACATGTCTACTGTACGTCCGATACTTGAGTATGCTTGCGCGGTTTGGGACCCGCATACAAAACTGAATATTGAGGAGCTGGAGCGCGTCCAGAAACGGGCTGCTAGGTTTGTGTCTGCCGATTACAATTTCCAAAAAAGTTCTGGTTTGCGCGAGAAGTTGGGATGGCCGTTACTTGAAAACAGGCGCAAATATTTGAGACTCTCTTTCTTTTATAATGTGCTTAATAATAAAACTGGAATTCCAAAAGAGAAATACATTAATGAACCCAGCTACATTTCCGCCCGCACTGACCACCCACTTAAGGTGCGCGAGTACAATAGCCGTATAAACGTATTCAAATATAGTTTTTTCCCACGAACAGTGCATGACTGGAACTGTCTCCCTTCTCGGGTCGCTACCGCTCCTCCTACATCGTTTCTGGCCGATTTGCAAAGCCACCTGTCAATATAAGTGCAATAATTCTTGTCCGAGTGTATCATGCTGCTTTTTTTGAAATTTTTACAAAGTTGATTATTCCTAAAGCTTTATTCTTTAAGCAGTGCTGTATTTTAAAATGTATCTTTTTTGTGTGTGTGTGTGTGTGTGTGTGTGTGATTACGGTATGTTTGCCTTTCTACAATGGTTTTCTGTATTTTCTCTGTAGACCGCATCATTTGCCTAATTTATTGTGTACTAGATGTTTGTTCTTATTTATGATGTTTCCCCCCTACAATAATGCCCCAGTGAGGGCGCTGTAGGTACTGTGTATAAATAAATAAATAAATAAATAAATAAATAGACATTTCTTTTTGGTCGGAGTTGTTTGTGCCGCTATAATCCCGTTAACTTCATCACGTACTGTATTTCTTGAACTAAAATGCCACCAGACCCGAACAAAAAACAACAATAAAAACACTATATCTGGTTTAGTCAGCCGCACGCAGTGCCAATATATATCAATTAACCTTCACCGCTGGGCATTTTAGTCTGTTTATTTTGGGTGATGTTAACAAAGAGGGCAGAATATAACACTCTGGGTTCTGTGCCAATTCGAATCCAGCGTGGCATGCTTTACGCTTCACTTTTTCTATTTTCATCCCGATTGATCATGCCGGAGCCTTGTTTTCAGTTGATATAGCAGTTGGCAAATGGCATGTGATGCACCAAAACAAAAAAAAATTCATTTGCCGGCTGCACATAAGTTTTAAATTTTCTTGCTCTATCGATAGTGGCCCAATACCTATTTCTTATTTCAGACTCAAAAATTTTTCGCCACAAATTCTGCTCTCCTACATGTTCTGCGCCTGAAGAGAGCCGACGTTCAGCACAGAGGCAAGTAAATGCATGGTTGATAGCGGCTCTAAGTTCTATGAGATGAGGGTGTCTACTGCCCTAGTACAATACTAAGCACCACTTTGAAAAGACACACAAACACATCACGGAAGGAAAATAATGTTTTATAAATCATCGTACAAAAGTAATTCCGATATTATTTTAAATAGCATTCATCATGAAATAACGGAAAATAAAGGACGTAAGGCTTTTTGTGGCTGATTGCTGCTCTTTTCGATATCATTTCCTAATGATTATGCTGCCTTGCTGACATTGCAACGCCGCTTGTCAAGTCACCGTTTGATATATGACATCCGCCACACCGGCTTTTCAATCTTTCTGGCCGACCTATTTGCCTTCGTTTCATAAAATTTATCTTGAACATTATTTCCAGTAGCTAAAGCCCTGCATAAACGGCATTTCCTGCACGTGCACAAGCTGCAATTTTTTTTCCATTATCGATGTTACTATAGTGGCCAAATACCTACATAATAGTTTCATATAGCGAAAATTCTTCGCCACCGAATGCGCGCCGCTCTCTTTCTTTGAATGAAAAGAATATAAAACATTTTCTTGTAGATCAAAGGGCCAATTCTTCCAAGAGCGTGAACTGCAATGATGTGGTTGGTCCTTCTCTCCCCATCGTTGTGAGAGTTGGCCGCTGGTCAAGACTGTGAACCGGATGAGGAGTTGGAGAGGAAAAGGAAAAAGGAAAACCACACTCCAGGCAGCAATCAGGCTGATATAACCTCTGTCGGGATCTTCCTGCCCTTGGTACCTTACTTACAATGCGCAACTATCCGACACGTGTTTTCTGGTGTGCACGTTCTATGATCCTTCGCAGCACCACACAATCTTGAATGCGCGGCTGGTAAGACGAGCTGTGCCGCGAAATTTCGTCCCTCGCGACTATCTACCTTGCTTGCGTCGTCTAAGCTTTTCTTTTCTGACGACTTTACGATAACGTCATATACTCTACGCTGACGTTGTGCGCTCCCCGAGGGAGCGTTTCACCGGCAGCACTTTCTCTTTTTTTTTATGGCTCACTTCCACAAAAGTAAGGAATACAAGACGACCTCTTCATGCCGAACTGCTCGAACAAGAGGGACCATTCGACAAATAGGCGCCTGGAGAATTTCCATTCATGCCCCAAACCCAAGCGATAACATGTCATCTGGCTGACATTGCTAGGCCGCTTGTCATGTCACCTTTGGATATTATGACATCCGTCACACCGGCTTTGCATAGAAATTCAGCCAAAGCCTTATTTACCAATTGCAGGCCCTGTCAGAAAGTCTCCGAAAGGATGTCACGGGCCTCCAGGCGCCTAGCTGTCACCTCAGTGCACCCCCTAATAATTCTTCAAGGAGAAAAAGAAACTAAAACGCGAAAGTACAGAAAAAAAACACGCTGTCTTTCCTCAATGAAAGTCTCTTGCTGAAGAGTAAAGAAGTGGAGAAGACAAAAAAGTGCTTTTTTGAATGCTTACTCGTGTTAAACTCTGGAACCGTTGCGGACCCCCCCCCCCCCCCCCCCCTCCCGCATTCTTGGTAAACAGATATTCTTTATAATTTATACGTTTATGCTTTCCTGAGCAGCCGCTACAGTGCAGTTCAAATATTCTTCATTATCGCTATACCTATTCAATGGCTGGGGAGTCGCCGGCATAACCAACGATGAAAAACATTTATGCTGTTAGCCTGACTGCAGCGAGGAACCCAACGTGTATCGAATCATATGAACAGTAATATCGCCAGTACTGAGTGGAATACGTTGCGCAGTAACATACATTTCAACCCTATAGTATGCCCCTCGTGCATACGCCGCAGAAACGCGGTCGCCGTACCTAGAAATAGCAGCATACCTGCGCGGCACGTATGAGAGATACATATTCGAAACAGTTTACAAAAAAACTTTCCTTCGAGCAAAGCCTGCACAGAAACTGAAATTGAAGCCGTGATGGTCGCACCTAAACGCGTCTTTTAACGCATACCTTACTAGAATAGTGTTCCTTGTCCAGCATACGCCTGTTCAATTAAGATGAATTAATTGCTCTTGAGAAGAGACTTTCACTGGGATCCGGTAATGAATGTGAGGCTTTGAAGCTACTAGCACCTCCTCTAAGCGAATACTGTCCCTCTATACAGCTAATATTGCGTTTAGTTCCCAAGTGTAGCCTTGCGGCAAAGAGTGAACAGCGCATATTCCTGCAGTGGACAGCTTATTGATTTTTAGTGCGAAAGCACAACTTCGCGAGGTCAAAACGGTAATGCTTGACCTTGAGGGTTACTTCGGGCAAACCATAAATAAACAAATAAAAAATTGGTGTGGTTTAGCTCTGGTTAAACCTGGTTAGCTGCGAAAGCAATACAATGTTATGCATGGTCACACACAGTCGTGCTAATTGTTTGCTTGTTTAGCGTGGTTGTTCCTCTGTTTCCTGGGCACATTGTTTCCGCTTGGCTTCATTCCGTTTAGCTTGCCTAATCCCAGCTTCTGAACTCGATACAGCTCGTTTAGCTGCTTCGGCTTCTCGTCGTTTCCGCAGTCGTTCTTCTGGTTGTTCTTCCCTTTCTTGGGCACGTTGTAACCTCTTTCTTGCATTGTTCCTAGCTTGCTTGGCTGTCGCCTTAGAGTTAAACTGTTCATAAGCAGTAGAGCAACTAGATTCAGATATAGACTGTTCGTCGGTGACTTCAATGGCGAGACTTCTCGAGGAGCGCGGCACGACCGGCTCTTCCTGGCCATAGCAACAGAGAGGCTGACGTCACACCATCTGTTAGGCGCGGCGGCGGCTCCTCGAGGAGCAGGGGGTCCACAGGCCGCGGACCACGCGACGAGAGGTTAGACCTGGCGTAGTATTGCTTTCGCAATAATAAACAAAATAAATGTTACCATGACTACGACACGAGCCCGCGGCGGCGCTGTGGCAGAAACACGCCAATAGACCAATACGCGTTGGCACTGAAAACATTTGCTACTGAAATGCGGCGCTGAACCACAGGCTGCTGGCGTACATTGGGTATATTGGCACTGACGATGAAAAAGTTGAATACGCGCACAACTGGCTCTGTCCGTCAGTGACACTTCAAGCGCGCTTCCAGGTGCATGGTGGTGGTGTCCACATGCAAAAAAAACTGTGCTTTCGCTCAATATTTTGTGCCTAGCAACCCTAAACCACTGGAAATTGTTTTACCTCAGCTTTGTAGATAGCGCTGCTCCAACCTTGCTCCTGCCTACTTAGCCCTGTAACGTGTTGTCTGCTATGCCTTGACGGTTCTCTGCGCAAAAAAAAAAAGTCTGAAGAACTCTCAGTAGAGTTAACTTCCTATCAGAATTTCTAGAGTTAAAGCGTATGATCGCATTGAAAGAAAGTCGATTTCAGGCTCATGCAAGCCCTGATTTTTTTTTTGCCACCGTACATTTTCGTACCATGTTCTTAGCGTTATGCTACGGAGCTTAATTATTTATATGCCACTGCTATGTGGGACGCATTGCATAGAAGCCGTGGTCCCTCCTGCAGGCCGCACTCTCGCCTATCTGTTTTCGCGCCTAAAGAAGTTTTTGCCAGGATTTTTGTCGTGCCGCCCATTGGCATACAAGAGATGATAGTTTTTTTTTCTAGATTAATTTCTTCACCTGGAGCCAGAATTTTTGTACCCTTTCATTTTTCTGATAATATTTTCATTCAAGTGTTTTTGAAGAGCAGTTTTTCCCTCTCCAACTCTTGGCAGCTGTACTGGTAGGTGCTGACGTCATTTCAATTTTAGGCGTCGTATGCCTGTATTGAAATCAAAGTAAACAATTTATGGGCTACCAGTGTAAAACTAGCGATGGTATAGTCGATTTGCCGCAGAGCAATTTTGCAAAAAAAAAAATAGTTTTACGTGCTAGCCTTAAGGGCCTTGTGCCGTAGAAAAGCAGGCATCGTCGTCGGTGTTCTTTGTCGGAGTCGTCGGTAATCAACGAAAAATCTACGAAAGATCCCCAAAGGGGGGCCGTAGCAGGCAGGTGGGCCACCTAGGGCAATTGATCCTGAGAGGTTATCGAAACCTGGTCACTGGACAGCGAGCAAACTGCCCACCGTGGCAGGTGACAGTTAAATTGATGATGTGTCGCGAGAGGTTGCTCGGGAAGAGCCACCTGAATCTCACAAGCATCACCTGTGGCAGCAACTGCCGTCGCAGGGCAGTGGTGCTTCGCTTAAGCGCTGCACCACTGTGCTAAGAGTGGTATGAGAACTTCCAGGGAGCTTTTAACGTAAGTTGGGGAATGACCAATTCCTTCATACATGGGCATTAACTCTTTCAAGTTATCGCGTCATGGCTTTCAGGAGGAGCTTAAGTGTACCCTCTAGTTCTTTTTATTACGTGCAAGGTTTTGTTGGAAAGAACGCCAATCATTGATGATCGATTAGAATAACGGGAATATTCTTTTGAAAGATGTCTCTGTTTCCCGACACCAATAGGGTTGACTTGGATAGAACTCATATCTCCCGTGGTTAAAAAAAAAGTCCGCTCCACGAGCTGCAATGAGTGTAAGTGGTCCACGAACGGCAGATGTGGTGTCAGCTGTCCAGAGTTCAGTGTTTAGGGAAATTCAGAGCACGTAAAACGGCAGTATCATGTCAGGTCCCCAAGCACACCGGACGCCGTTTCTGTGACCTCATATCCTCCGACAGACGAGCTAATGGCTGCTACCAGAAAGGAAACCCTTTATTGCGCACTAAGTACGTATCTGGGGCACGCTCTTGCGAAAGCCATGAAGTAGTAAAACTGCCGCGTTAATTGTGCCCTGCCCGTGTAGCCGGCAGATGGCGGAGCCGATTTTCTTTCCAATCAGGCCGATCAGACGAGAACATCCCCTCCTTCCGCGTGGCTGCGGTAATTAGGAACAGCTCGTCGGTTGGCCTCCACGCTTCCCAACGACTTCCTTTCCTTCCCTTTCCCCCAACGTGGCCATTTTCTTCCGGGAGGGACGCGAGAAGCACTGCAAGTAGAGAGCGCGCCTAGTTGGCAGACAAGCAGCGCTGTTCTGTACGGAGGCTCATCCGCTTGGCAATCACGTTTCTGAAGAAGGTTTCCGCGTTCATCAATCCGCACGTTCAGTGTCCGACTGTCCTATGTCTTTATTAAGTTCTAGCACCCGCCCTGCGCCCCTTCATGAGCGCCTGCTTTGTTTCCGGCACCAATTACTGCCCCTGCGCTCTCTACGAGTGTCATGTTCCTGCCTAGCTGCTAGCTGGTTTTTTTTTTCCCCTCTCAGGCCTTGGTTTCTTCGTATCATTCCTCAGTGGGAAAGAAGAAGGGAGGGAACACAAAAGGAGAGAGGAAAAACAGGTAGGTTAACCAGGCAGTCCTCGAGTGGTTACCCTAGACATGAGAACCATGACAAGAGGAGTGAAAAAATGGAAGAAAGAAGCTAAATGGAGTTCATATTGTCGTGTAAACAAAGCATGTTTATGCTCTTTCGTGGCTTGTAAGGAGGAACAGCCTCCACAGTGTGTCTGTAAACTCGCAGTCAAGAATGTGACCTTCTAATGTTTAAACATCGCATTGACGGCCACCTTAGCTGATGATGATTGACGCCATTGTGTCAGAATCTTTACCCTTATCAGAGGTGGTTAGTCCGAATAGCAAAGTGCTTGCTCCCGAGACACTCATTCGTTGTCAAATCGCAGTCAAAGGCGAAGTAGGAGTACAGCCTTTTGTTCGGAACTACAGGAAATTCAGGCACAATGATCGAATAAGTAGAAGTGAACCTATGTGCCACACCAACTAAAGGTTACCCAATAAGTCTAGCATTGAAATGGGGAGCCCGGATGGTAGCTTGAGTTGCAGTAAAAGGTGAATATTAGAAAAACACAACGAAACGTAATTTACTGTGCCTGCTTAATGTGTCTGTTGGTATACGGATCATGCACCGTTCAGACGCTGGAAGAGAAAAAGACGCGTAATGAAATAAAGCGTCGAATTTTCCTTCCTCTCCAAGAACTTGTGGCGGCGGCTGTTCTGGAACGTATTCGGTCGCACGACTTCTATTATTATTAGAAAGAAATATATTGAAGAAATGGCAGCACCATTAGTCCTAACTGCAGGCCCTATCATTTGGGACTGTTAGGGCGCTCTCGTCCGGAGACTATTTATATCGGTCTGCTGAGAGGGTAATTCACAATACCTGTCAACAATGATGACATGTCTGGTGTGGTTGACAGCTGAATAAGGAAGCCTCCCTCCAATTAGATCGCCTAACTGAAACGGTTCTAAGCATTGCATTATAACAAGCAATGAATTCAAGTTGCACAGCTAAACCCGCCCAAAAAAGAAGGCGTATCTCACGCAAGTTATCATAGTTCCAAACAATTAAAGCATGCACACACTACCGCTGCGTAAATTTTTAAACAGAGCGAAATCTGTGAACCCAGCGCGGTAGAGCGTAGCGCTCTTGGGTGTCTACGCCGCCGCAATCAATCCTCATATTCGTGTTGTTATGTCACTAATTAGTTGTATCTACAGAACTAAGTTCGTCGAGCATCCACCACCTGTACTCGCTTCCTATGAATACTTATTCGCGCTTTCCACCTAAAGGCATGACTCTTATATAATGTAGATACACAAGTTCGCACTCTTTCGCACACAGAGAGCTGCTCACACAGCCTCTCCCCGCTCCACCACACTAACCCCAATGCAGGCACGGCTCCAGGAAAGTGCATTACGCCTCGCCTGTGCGCTGCTCCGTCTCACACTCTCCTTTGACTCCATCAGCTTCTGGGTCTTCAGTCATTGCACAGCACACGAAATCTGGCTAAGGGCATAAGGGCTCTTTACCGTGCGAAGGATTGGAGTAGGCCGCTTTTTGTGATTTAGGAAACATAGCTGGGTAAGCCACGACAGAACGGAATAGGTGCACAACTCAACTTTAGGAAAAAATCTTAAAATCAGTTCGTACGCAACCCCCATTTTCGCGACCTATTTATGCAGTCTTGGCGCAAACGCGACAAATTGAGCACACTCACTTTGCAAGTGAAAGTTCTGAGGAGGTCACGCTGTCGGCCACGGAATGCCTCCCATGAAGAGCTTTTGCTCTAAGTATCGCGCCTAGTATCGCGCCTAAGTATCGCGCCTAGTAAGTATTGCTCTAAGCCCGCACTAGCTAAGAAGCTAGTGCGGGCTAGCAATGGATGTTTGTCAGTTCACAACGAATGCAAGCAATTCGCTATTCTTTACTGTTGAATGTTTCCCCAAAAGTCCACCATTATAAAAGAGGGCCTATTTCGAGTGCTACGTTTAGAATTTATTCCTAGCAATGCCTTTAGAACAGAGGAGAAGAGCTAACACGTTTATTTTGTCTTCAAATTTTGTATTCATCACTGTGTTATGATAGTAAGAAAAAATATAACATAAATGTATTCTTGCCGCTTGAAAGTCAAGAAATTTTGTAACGCGAAAATAAGATTTAGATTTTCGTAAAACACATATGAAGAACACGGTGAGATAATTTTACTCCTGTCTATCAGTTTGCCAAGCGTAGCAGGGGGTGGAAGAAAGTTAGGTGGGCGGATGAAATTAAGAGTTTGCGGCGATACGGTGACCGCAACTCGCAAAGGACAGGGTTATCTGGAGAGACATGAGCGAGGCCTTTTCCTTGAAGTGGGCGTAGTCAGGCTGGTGATGATCGGTTTGCCGAAAAACAAAACGCATTGTGTCTTTGAGAGAAGCAAACAGAAGCTTTGAAATATTATTTTCATTGTGATATTTAAATAGATTCAGAGTAATTATTGTGGCAATAATTCGAAAATAGAGCAAATAAGGAAACAATACACATTTGCCGCGCAAATACTATGCACTCAAATAATAAGAGCAGAGCTTACCAGGCAGTGCAACACAGCATACTCCCATGCTGCTTACTGCAATATAGTCTGCCTGATGTAAGGCAGTCATCTTTTCCATCTCCTATGTTTCGGCGCTTTGAATCCGTTGCAGAATAAACGTCCTCAAGTGGTATTACAACAAACGGTTTCCTTGCACGATTATTCAGATAGAGCATATGCGTTATCAGCACCCCGTTTCTTTTAGTCTCCAACTATGAAGTTCGCTTTATTAGCGTCAATACTCCTGTTGTAATCACAAGAACTGGACACGTCACGAAGAAGTCGTGGCTTTGAACAAGCGCTCTACTTCTCTACATTCTGTGCTGCCATTGAGCAGTGCTTTTATGAATAACGCATGAGGTACGGAGCGATTTCCGAAATAACCTTCCGCTATATCGAAGAGCCCCATCATTACAACCTTTGGTCTATTGACAAAACCCTCTACGGTTTCAGGAAACGTCTTTCTCTTGCCTTGCTTGCTTGCTTAAGGCGCCACGCTGGGCTATGGAGGCTTGTGTATTGTCCTTGTTTTTCTGTCGACTGTGATTCTTCTACCGTGCAGCCGTAGGGCTTTATGCAAGCGGCGCATGTCTTTGGCTGGATGAATTGAAACTTCTGGGGCTGGAATTATCGTGGCGATATTCGCCCGTCCTCAGGGTGCATCTTGAATTTTGTTTCTCGAGCTCGTGCAAGGAGTGGATTCTCTTTGCTCGAAGTTCGTAAGGAACCTTGCGTTCATTGTTACCAAACGATACGTTCACAGAAATTTTACTTTTGCCGATATTTCTCATGCTGGCTTCCTTGCTGCTTTTATACTTAGAGTGGCGGGGATTGTTGTGATGTATTGTATAGCTACCGCTTGAGCTATTTTAAATGCTTGATTTGGGCTTGCTCAATGATTACGACAAGGATATAAAATGGCGCCTAACAAGCACACAAGTGAATATACACAAGCACGAGGCAGGCACCGAAATCACATTAATACCACCAGTTTAACAGAATTATAGAAAGCTAAGCTTTCTGCTTATTATATGAATTCCATGTGTCATCCATTTGCCAAGAGGCCTCTGTGCAATTCCTAAAAAATTAAGTATACGGCCGATTATAAAAAGTTTGCATGCAAAATTTTGGTTACAGGAGCAAGAGATGAGGTAACAGTACCTGCATCGTCACCTTTTTATGTGGACTCACGTTACCGCCTACCTATAGCGGTGACGTCAATGGTTTCCAGAAACTGAGACTACCCTTCTCTAGAAGCACGGAACCCACTGGGATGATTGTGTACCAGATGAAGGACAACGAAGAACAAGTGACAAAGAATGAGTGCCCCCGCCGTTGGTATGTGCCATTCAGCCTGAGGACATCATCATCATGAGTGCCAACAAGGTTCTAGTCAGTTTCATTTTGCCGGTGGTTAAATTAAACAGCCATTTATCTAAAGTTACATTAGGCTCACATGCTCTTATAATGTTGTGCTAACTCATGGCCAGTGCACTCTAATTAAGGCAGCAAAAAAAAATCTTTAGCATAAAAAGGGGTTCAAAAATAGGCCAGATGATGAACATGAGTTTTACGTTCTCTCTACAATGGGATAATGCGAAGAAAAATAAAATATAACAAGGAGATTGCTCATGGAAATTGATGAGGGCGTAGTAAATTTAATGAACTGCATAATAGGTGTCCAAAACAAAAGAAATGCCATACGCCTGCATAAACTCCGCATACCTTCACGAAAATTGTTGTTGGTGCGGAAGTTCCGGTTAATTCCCGGGCAGGCTCGAAAACCGCCTTTGCAGGTTGGTTTTAACCGATATCAGCCAAGGCCCTCTCGAGAACCCCTTTGGAAAATGAGCGGAAGTCCAGGTGAGTGATCGTCGTTCGAAGCGAAGTGCTGCTGTCTTGCCCATTTACGAGGCACGAACCGAGCTGGGAAAATCGCCACTGGTGTACTGGAGAAACAGCGAGAGAAAGTGAGCGTTTACTGATGCTCTCATGCCCCAGTTAGTAGAGGTAGTGTCTAGTATGTTTGTTTGCCGTGATGGCTTAACCTGAGGCATATGGCTTGTTTATGGCGTCGAAGACGATGCGTATGAGGAAAAAAGACTTAGAACAACCTTTACAACTAATCTTCTTTATAGCCAGGGTGGTTCCGCAGAAGTCTTATGGCTAGTTCTAAAGCGGGAGACAAGAAATTGTCGCGTCGACTTTGGAGATTGAAATCCTTAAGAAGCAATTTCTTGTATGGATCAGCTTAGACTTTGTGTTGCCGCCTGCTGCTCAGTACCTACACCGGGTTGGCAAAAAGCCCACTGAACACTTATGGTGCCTTCACTTTGCCAAGTAAAATACTGTTACTTATAAAAACATGCGCAAAATTTGACATCAGGAGAAACCGTAGTTCTTCACCATAATTGTTTATATTAGGAAATGCTCTACGTACGATTGTAAAAAAAAAAGATAAACGAACAAAGGATAGTTTCATAGCTAGCAATGCGTCATAGGCGCTGTTGGACGGTGCTTATAGCTTCAAGCCCTCGTTAACAAAGATTTATTTGGGTTCGGCCCGTTTCGATATCTGCCACGCTCTTTCGAGCTGGTTGTAATGTATGCGTGAATGCTACATCTATAACGAAGACGTGTTTAAAATATACGTCACTGGCCACAACTGCCTGTTTTTTATTTGTTATTTTATCGGTGTCTCGCATTCATTGTTATGATTTGACTTTTTTCTCTACAGTGGTTCAATGATTGGGCTGCGGCTACGGAAAACGAGTTTGCGAGTTTAATCCCCGTTACGGCAGCTGCGTATTGGCCAAGCATAAATCCGAAAACACTCCCGAGATATGCTTTGAATGTGTGTTAAGGAACCCATCGTGTTTGAAACTGCCCCAGCTCTTTATAGGGCCTCCATCATAGCTCACACAGTTGCGCGGATGCGCGAAAATGCATTACCCATTGTTAAAAAGTTGTTCACGAGTTAACTCAAGCAATCAGGTCCAAGTAAATACTCAGATTTTGTAAACTTTGATGAGTCCGCTATTACACAGCAGGATTTATATAGGTACTAATTGTCTGAACCAGTGATCAAATATGTTATCGGCAAGACATTTTAAGAGTCATTAGCTTTTTATTGGATAGTACACAGCACATCCAATACATGCATGTTACAAAACTGAGCGCAGTTTCTGAGCTGTTCCAGTCTTCCAAAACATATTCACTGTCATTAAACAGCCGGCTCCTATCGCCCATGAAACCTGCATTTGAACACGATCGTTAACTCCGGACGACGAACTTATGATCCCTTCCCTAGGGCACACAGAAAATGAGAGAAAACCCCGAAACCGCACGCAAACGTGAGGATCATTTACAGTCGCTTGAGGATATTTGGCTCCCCAAAACACGTTGTTCGCTCAGGGAATCAACGAGAACCCCCCTAGCCTAGAGCGACGAAGAAGCAAAGAAGCTGGCTGCTTTGCCCCTTGGGATCCATGCATCATGCTCTCGCATTTAATTGCCCTTCGGTCCCGAAGGATGGTGGCTGAAGTCGGGTGCGTTCAGTGCAAACGGCGACATGGTATACAATCAAACAATCTGGTAAGGAAAAGGAATCTACAAGGCACTGTCGTTTAGAAAATAGTAGCCCGCAGTAGGGTTAAACCACTGCAGCATGCGCTGCAGGTGAAAGCGAAATTTGAGAAATAAGTGATGATGCTGGGGGCATTTTTAATAGCAAGGGCACGAGTAAAGAAGCAAAAGGGAAGAGAGGATCCCCTGATAGAAAATGAGCGGCGGGGTGGAAGGTGCAAAGAAAGAGAGACGTGGTTGGGAAAGCAGCATAACGTCTTCCATGATTTACTACCGTAGGGTAGAAGAGGTGTACAGAATGGGAAGGATTTGCGGCAGAGGGACGTTGCAAGAGGGAAGCAGTCTCACAGGTGGTTTTAACGCTGTTATCTCCGGCCTTACTAAACATGAGCCGCCAAAAGGGTCTTTCAGAATCCCGTGCGCCCCCAGGAGATGGTATGAGTAGTGACCGTTCAGCCGATACTCTGCAAGCTCAATACTGTCTAGCGAAGTTACAATAGCGAGCACAAACGTTTGTAATTTCTTTCTGTGCACTTAAAGACGTGAATTCGGTGTAAAGTAGCAAGCAAATAAATAGACGCTTGAACACAAATTTCTCGAAATAAATTATTGAGCATTTCAAAAAGTGACTTACATGTGTGCACTTCCCTATGATTTGCGAGGTAACTGTTATTTTGCTAAGCTTGTTGACAAAGTCGCAATTGTGGTTATAGAGTTAAATACACAGAAAGTACATCACAATGTAATAGAGCATTCATCAGTTTAAAATGCTGAGCGAGTTGGCGAAGGTTCATGATGAAAAGTAGAACAAAGAGAGGGAAGGGAAGGGGGGCGCTATTTTTAATCTTGAGCTCTTCAATCACGCCGGGAAAAAACTGCGTCCATAAAAAAAGAAACATAACAGTGATGAGTAATGTCAGGGTATAAAAAATAATTAAACAACAGGTTGGTGTAGGTAGTGTCGTCTTCGGAAATGCACATGACTATTCCTCGCTTACAGTGGATGACCGTTCGGACAGAAAATTAAAAGTAGAGAAAAACGGAAGCAGCATTTGGCCGGAATACGCCACACAAGTATGGAATCTGTGACGGAAACAGTTCCCTCTCTGCCAGTACTCAGGAGAATAAAAATACAGCTCACTGCCTCGCTTGCTATATGTACGAGCTCGCGTCCTGACCAAAAGCAAGCAGAATGAAATACTAATAAGCAGGCAAATTTATCACAAACCGCATCTGCCGGGAACTTTCGCTTAGAAATTGCACTGCACTGCGGAAGAAGCTTCAAACCAATCTCGACCTGAAGCGCCCTTCTAGAACTGTGGGCGCTAGGCAAGCAACTCACAAGTACTGCAATGATTCAATTTTGTCTGAGAACGCGAGTAGAAGTTAATAGTTGAGTTAGTTTCGCGTTCCTGCTCTTTCCTGTCTCCCAGTTATAGCCTCGACGTTAACAATGAATAATCTGTACGTACTCAAAGCTATTATCTTATATTTATATCCTAAACGGCTGGCTGTCAGCTAGGTTTATTAGAATTTACTGGATATTTTTCATCGCACTGCAGGCGAAAGTATGCGCACGACATTTCTATGCGTAGTTCTTCGAACTACTCAGCATAATGAGTGAAGTTTCGATAAAAAAATTTCATAAACGAGAAAAAAATAATAATTTTCGAAAAACGTGTTTCGATTGAAGTATATTTCTTTGTCTGGTCAAAACTTTTTGCTAACAAAAGTGGTTCTCTTCTGGTTCTCCTGATTACCGAGAGCGCAGGTACAAAATCTCTTTGTGCGCACTAAATTGATGGCAGAGTATTGGCACGCCTTAAGCGCAGAAATTGTTTTGAGTTATGCGCTGTGCTGCTTCACTTTTAGCTGACATTTAGGGGGATGCACTCGCTGAACCACTTTGGCCAGTGTACCTCGTTATTTGGTTTATTGGGGGAGAATGCGAGCAACGATAATGATTGTTAGCATCTCGCTCACCCTTCCATTTTCATCTTCATTTTGGACATCCTTTTTATTACTATACCGAAACAGTTTCCGCCTTTGCTGTAAACAAATTGTCCGCATACGATCATTACTAAATTGATAAAAATTCAGAAGAATGCTTCAGTTCGAACATCCTTGCACGAGCGTTAAATTATGGTCTCAAAATTTCTTGTTATGCTGGAGTCTACCCGAAGACAATATTGGCTGTCGAGTGCGCTTTAACGAAAGGAAACTTTTAACGCACTGGACGAAGAGCAGGAACAAAAACAAATGAATTGCATTTGCGGAATTCATGCTGGTTCATATACCCTCTACAAGTGCGCAAAAGTGCAGTAATTGTAAGATTTAGAGAACCACCGCATACTTCACTGTGCTGGACATTCGAACACGCTGCGATTAGGTTGCATGTAATTGGTCTGAAAGCTTCGTTAATTGCCGAAAGCATTTCACTGCTGGGATTTCGAAGTACTGGTAATGCACATCACAATGCCTGACATCACAGCAACCTCAATAGCCGACACGTGGTATTTATATTGAGGAATTATGAACTCGGACTAGGGAAACCCATGTTAACCAACCAAACTTTCTTTTTAAGAGTACTGGAAATTCAAGCTTGTTTCTTTGGTTCCACGTTGCATAGAATGAAGAGACATGCAGGCGCGTATGGTGAGTACACACTTAAACGACGCACCGCTTTTAATTTTCCCTTGCCGCAACTAAACATCCAATGAAACCGTAGTAGATCCCTTCAGAGATGAATATATTTGGTCCTCTCAGAAATGACATGGCGTTTGACGTCTTAAAAAGAAACAACTGGCGCGGGAGATGAGTCCGGTCGCTGTTCTATATTTTTCTCACAACCGCCATCATTGCGTTTTAGAGACTTGGAGTTCTAGTGTGGGAAAGATACCAAGCATGCAGCTCTCGGGGTTTTCTTTCTACGTTCCATCACACATTTTCGAACTGTGTCGCCGTGACTGTTGAAGAGGCTTTTGGAGTTAATAGCTGGTTTCTCGGCGGTTGTGGCTGAGTATGGTGTCATGGAGATGGTCGAGTGGTTTACTATGCGATGAGACATCATATCAAATCTAGAATATCTGGAAACAGGGAACCGGTTTTTTTTTTTTTTTCTGGTGGCTTTTCAACGGCTGAACTCACCACCGCACCGCTCTTTGACGCGGCACATTTCAAGACTTGAAAAAGGACAGGCTCAGTCCGAAACGTCGACTCCTAATAAATGTTTTACCTAAATGAAGCGTTTCTCAATTTCGCATATATATATATATATATATATATATATATATATATATATATATATATATATATATATATGTGGAAGGGGAATGAGGGGCTCGTTGTAAATATGACAGAAGCCAACAGCCACAGAAACCAAGGGGCACGCGGGATTTTTTTTTAATTAATTTATTTATTTTGTGGTGTTGATCAATTTAGAATATGTCATCGCTTAAAGCTAATTGATTAGAAAAGCAGAAGAAAAAACAACCACATGCCGCCGGTGGGATACGAACCCACGACCTCCGAATTACGCGTCCGGTGCTCTACCTCTGAGCTACGGCGACGGCTGTCAAACCTTCTGCTTTCGGGGGCATTTATGTTTTTAAGTAACCTAACCTTGAGAGTGTTCATCAGCGCCACCCACGTTCATAAGCGGCGGACGTAGAACGTCCTGAGTTACCGCAGGTGTGACGTAGAACGTCATCGAACGGAGAGGGTGGAAGCTGTGTGAGAACCCTCCTATGCTTCCTGGCAGCCTTGATGCCATAGTAGCGACATCTCCTAAAAGTAGCGACATCTCCTCCCTCCTCCTCCTCCTATGCCGGCGCTCCTTCTCTCGGCTTCTCCCGGGCGCCGACGGTGGCGGCACCTAGGCCGGGAGCAGCTAGCAGACGCTCCCAACTGTCGCCTTTTGGCGCCCGGCAGAGCGCGCGCCCAAATGTATTTGTGTTGCGTTTTGTGACTTGGCTTCGGTCAAAATGGCATCATGAAATGAGAGATTAAAAAATCAGTTAGTGTAATAACTGCCCAGACCAACGTTGGATTGCTTTATAGAAACTTCTTGTTCTTCGATCGCTTTGACTGCGGAGCACACGTTGGAAGTGGCGCGCGCGAGCGAGTTCGCGGCACTGGAGTGACTACCATCTCTCGACGAGTGGCTTTCTCGTCGCTCGCGCTTTGGCGCGCACCGGACCGCGCGCCCGCGTGATTTTTGTTGCATTTTCTGCCTCCGATTCGGCCGCATTGAGATTGTGGCGTGGGAGATACAAGGCACGAAAAAAATATAGAGCGTGACCTTTCATAACTGAAAAAACAATACACAAGTGTTAACACGTCACCACTCCGCATTAAAAGCCATGAGGAGCTTTTCCAATGTCGAACTTTGGAAATGGTCTCGATCATCACCTGCTTTAGTGATTCATTTGACACCACCTATCCACGTTACATAGCTCCACGCAGCGTGATTTTCGCAGGAATTCGCGGCAGCGACGACGGCCTCAACCCAAAATGTCTGAAACTATGTTTTACAGAGGTCCTTGCTAGCATTCTCAAGTATTATCCACGCAGATATCGAGTATTCAAGAGACAGGTGCGGATTTCGGTCTAGAACCCGGCTTGAAAAATACGTTCAGCAATGCGCGCATCATGAAAGCTAGACCTTAATCGCAAGCAGCATGAGCAGTAGGATCTTCAACAGGAAGTACCACACCTTTGGTGTTCGTGAGCGAGGGAGTGCAACTGTAACAAAACAAATACGTCTAGCGATATGCGTTCAACATGAAAGCTAGACCTGCACCGCGAGGAGCATGAGCAGCGTAGGCTCAAACAGCGAGTACCGCCCCTTTAATATGGAGTTCGTGCGCCCAGCAGTCTAGCTGCAGCAACACAAATACGGCAAGCAATGCGCGCAACATCAAGCCTGGACCTGCATAGCGAGCAACGTAAGCGGCGGGGCTCAAACAACATGCGAACGAGCCCGACTGAAACCAAGCCGACACGCCGCGCAATGCGAGCAACATTAACCTGCACTTCAGCACGGCTTTCGTACCCGCTAGCGAACGAGTCTATTTAAAATCATGCCAAACGGCATTTAGTGCGAAGAAAGACTGCAGCCGCTGGCGCTTCACACCAAATCATCCGAAAAAACACGACTGACAACTGAGAAACGGCCACCTCACAAAGACGCGGATCCACATCATTATCGAAGTTTGTCCGGCCGATCCTGTGCTGCCAAACCTTTCGGCGAGCCGCGTTGCTTTTTCTGGAAGGAATTACAAAAAAACCTCTTGCCACTGCCACCTCGGACGAGAGCCGGCTCCGCCAGCTAATCATAGTAGTCGTAGTCGTACACGTCTCCGCCGCCACCCCATGCGATGAGCGCGTAGTCCATGACCGTGACTTTGAATCCGTGGCTCCTCTGTCGGACGAACTGCGGGAAACTTTGCCGAGGCACGACCCGCCTGGCACTGCTCCCCGGTCCGAAAGACCCGAGTAAGACACGCTCGAAATCACGAACGTAACAAGTGGTGGAGGTGCTCCTAGATCCCCGCTATGCAAAAAGAGAAAGTAAGGAAGGCAACCACTCGCCGAGACCGTCGAATCGCAGTTGCGCAAAAGTTAGGGTTCGAGTACAGGACGCGCTTTGAAGGAGAAGAGCCGCAATTTGGACGAGCGCTTCAACGACCTATTCGCGCTTTGCGAGAAAATTATCGCGGCACAAAAAAAAAAAAATAAGTAGCTGATGTTCACAGCGGAAAGAATCTTGAGAAACCGCGTCATTCCCGCCAACGACGAACCAAAGATGAACGATCAGCACAGCATGCCATCGATGAGGGCTTTCGCGCCGCCTCCCGTGTTTAAAGGGACAGCCAGTGAAGACCTAGAGGATTGGCTCCATATATATGAGCGGTACGGGCGATCCCTAGCATGGACAGACGAACAGAAAGCGGACAATCTAGTGCTTGCTCTCGCGGACGTCGCCCGGGCCTAGTACGTGTCAGCACTCCGGGATAAAGCACCAGACACATGGTCACAGTAGAAAAAGGCACTACGCGCCACCTTTGCATGCGCGCATGTACAAGAATGGGCGTACATTCACCTACAGGAACGCAAGAAGCAGCCAGGGGAGACGCCACAGCAGTATGTGGCTGGGGTACTGCAGCTATATGGACGGGCCAACGCGGCGATGACAGATGCAAAGAAGCTTCGGTACCTACTCCGGGGCTTGCGACCGGAAATGACAGAACGCGTAGCCATTTCTAACCCCAGCTCCACGCAGGAATTCCTAGAGCACTTGAGCGCCTGACACACGTAGGAGCCATGGCACACCACGCCCTTATGGCTAAGCCGACACACCCACTGCCAGGCATCCCAACCGGGCACCCGGCAATGTCATTCAGCCAATACCTGGCAACATCCCTTTATGCTGCAGGGACCCCACCACAGGTCCTCTACGCACCGGGCCGACATGAAAGCACTCAAAACAAGGGCACAGATGCTGTGTTAGAAGCCATGCAAGAGACCCTGCGCGCCTTGACTGCAGCTGTAGATCACCTCGGGCAACGTGACCGTCGACCGTTCAAGCCACGTGGCTCAAGGACGCAGGGAGGGCAAGTGGTTTGCTTCCGGTGCAACCGAGTCGGGCACATCATGCGCTAATGCCCAGAGAACCAGGCACAGCAAGCTCCGGCCTCACACCAGTCGGGAAACTGGTAGAGCCGGGTCCTGCCGTCCGACCCGGTGGCAAACATGAGGACTCGGTTCACGCGACGTTCCACCAGACGCAGCTCATCACAGTTCCTGCCACGGTGGAAGACCTTGACGTCCAGGTAATAATAGACACCGGAGCAGTTGTGAATGTTATCTCGGCAGCCCTAGCTGCTCGACTGAGGAAGGCCATCTGACCGTCTGCCACTCTCGTGCGTGCAGTGAACTTAGTACAATCATGCGGAGAAATAGATCTGGGGATTATAATCCGTGCGGAGGTTAGCACGAAGGCAACATTTGTAGTGCTCCCAAATTTCCCACATGATGTGCTGTGCGGGCTGCCATTTTGCCAAGCCACCCAAATGGGGCTCGATTTCTCACAGAAAAAGATTATCCTGCAGGGACGACAATTGGTGCTACGCCTCGATCAAGACGGTACCCGCGACTCACCTGACACGTCAGAGAGAGAGAGAGAGACGACTTTATTCACACCAACATGGGCCTCGGGGCAGGGGCTCAGCCAGAGGGAGGGTCTCCCCCTTGCCGGCCCTCCTGCGCCGTGACCGCAGAGAAGGTCTTGGAGTATGCCTCCTCCGCCAGGCGCAGGACAATCTTCTGTACATGCGCATTTGGGCTGCGGATGTAGGACTCCCAGGCAACTTGATCAAGGGGATCAGTCTGCTTAGCTCCCGGAGATTCGGGGCATTGCCAGATTAGATGAATTTGACTCAGAGGTACGTTGCAGAGAATGCAAGCCTCCGGGTCGCCTGTAAGCTCATTATGCAGAGTAACATAAGGGAAGAAGCGATTGGCCTGAATTTAAAAATGCGCTCTTCCACGCCTCACAGTGACCTGCGGAGCCGGCTTTCAACCGAATCCGCGTGCAATGCGTCATGCATTGCTTGTTACGTCAGCAGCGGAGGGCTGTCATTGGTTCACCGTGGCGTCTCTTTCTGATGTTCCGCAGCTTCTATGGCCGGGGCTGGAAGCTCCGCCTCCCCGCCCCCCTCCTGCGCGCGTCGGCAGCCGGCGCAAAGACCGAGTGTGTGGGGCCGGCGGAGGAGCGCCATTTCAGAGTGCAAAAAGTAACGAGAGAGGCGCAAAGATGCGTAAATTCAAATCGTGACTAGATGAGTCAGCTTCCACAAAACACATTAAAAAAAATTCTTGCTGGAGGATATTTGTGAAACGGCGCCTTTTAACATCCTAGGCATACCACAACTTTATTTAGAGCCCCATTCTGAGCCCCTTTAAGATAGAGCACATGGTCATAAATTGGTCACTGACATGGGATCGCTTTCAGTTTTGTTTCTTTACTTTATCCTACGTGACTCCAGTATCCGTGGAGCGCATACATCTAGAAAGGTATTGTGTATATGGTGAAGGGACTTTTTATACCTTGTGGCTCAATAATATTAATAGAGTTTCGGAATTTTGATGATACTAAAACGGGTTAACCACTCATTTGTGTGGGCTCAGTATTCTACATCTGCAATAAAACAAATCTCTTTCTTTTGTAGTCGAAATAGGTTTTGAATATTTGTCTCCGTGGTATTGCACCAGACCAAACAACTCACACGGGGCAAAAACAGTGCATTGTAGATTATAAGTTTGATTGGCACTGGTAGAAACAAGCGATGCTTTGCAAGAACAACGAAGCATTTTGAAAGTTTAGATACAACACTGTCAATGTGAGCGTTCCAGCTCAAATTTTCATGAAAAACATCTCCTAGTGCTTTAACAGAACCTGCAATGTTTATAATGAAGCCCCCCATGCACAAATCAAAGTTCTGAAGAATTACATGTTGCCTAGGGTGAAATATGACTGCTTTCATCTTTTGTGTACTTATGATTCGTGAATTTTCTTTACTGCAAGCCCTCACTCTGTCTAGTGCCCTATTGACTACAGGAATTATTGAATCAAGAGTGTTGCCTTTAAAAAGCATTAATAGTATTGTCTGCGTACAGTATTATGTATTCTGATATGTTGTCGATGTTCGTGATGTCATTTATACACAAAAGAAACAATAGCACAACTACAATGCTACCCTATGGAACACCGGTTTTAATAGTGAAAAAAGATGACGACTGCAAATATGACCTTGTGAAAGACAGAGGAGCGACCTGGATCCCTACAATTTCCAATTTTCTTAAGAAATAAATGCTGGTGATTAAGGTGGTTGAACGCCTCGAAAAATCTATAACTAATCTTAGACAGGTCCGTTTCTGTTCAAAAGCACCCAAAATGACTTCTTTTTGCATCAACAGGGCGGTTTCAGTACACTTCCCTCCAAAAAATCATATTGGCATGAAGACAGTAAGGAGAATTTAGCGCTAAACTTCGTGAGTTTACTGTGGACAACCTTTTCTAAACCTTTAGATAAACAGGTAAGATGGCGGTGGGCCCATAATTAGACATTATTTTTGTCTCCACTTTTGAACAGCACAGTTACTTTAGAAGTCTGCATTAATTCGGGAAACTGCCCACAAACCAAAGCAAGTATATGTAGGTAAGAGCAGGAGCTAGGAGGCTGACTACATGTTTCACCGGGCCTTTCTGAGTGCCATCAATATCGCGAGCTTTACTTTTTTTGAAAGAGGTAAAAATGTTGCGAATTTCATGTTCATCAGCTGGTCTAAGAAAAATGCTATCAGTATTATGTCCTATATCCAGCCCCATAGTATCATATGATAGCATATTACTGACAATGTCTATGAAAAAGTTATCGAATTTCAATGTTTCAGCCAATTCTGATCCTTGTTGTGGTGCCCTTAATGAATTAATCCACTCACAGGGGATACAGTAGAAGCACGACTGAATAAATGATTAAGTTTGTTCTAAATGTCACTGCTTCCTTTACAGGCTTCAAATTGGTCACGCAAAATTGCTCTTTGTTCGCACTTTAAAAGAGCAGTCACATTGTTCTGGTATTACTTATAATTCGCCAAGTCGCTCAAAGATTTAGTACTCAGAAATTTTTAAATAGCTGCCTTTTTTTATCTTCAAATGCTCTTTAGTAATCTAATCTTCTACTGTTATTTTATCGTTCAGCTATCGTCAGTATTCCAGTGCTTTAGCCAAGAGAAGCATTCTTTGGTTTTCTCTGAGCAAGCATCAATCTACACAGATGTTAACTAAGCCTAACTTTCATGATACTGTATACGTATTCATAACTGCAAAAAGAAACAAACTGATTATAAAAACAATATCTTTATTGCTCTGTTAAATCACTGGGTAGAACAGAATGACTAAGCCCTGACATTTTTGCTATTATGTCAGCGACATAATGGCAAATTTCAACAGCCATTATTTCAACGACCTCTGTCGAAAGGCCGACTTGAATTATGGACTTTTCTGGGGACCAAAGTATTTAAATGCATTTACGCCTCATTAATATGGAAACTCTGTCTGGACAGTGTACAGAGCGAAAATGCACAGACCCCACTGAGGCCCATCTATTTCTGTCACATTAATTTGGAAAACAGTGAGAACCAAATCCGACTGCCCCAATCAGATGTTTCCTTTTCTGCAGTCTGAAAGCAGGACACCACCGAAAAGCAATGCGAAAATGCAAATGCCTCAGTGATGAGCTTTTTTTTTGTTTGTTTCATGCTTTTTCAGTGCCAAGGTGTCCAGTTTACGTTCCTTATGGTTCACTGTATTTCATTAACTGATGTGAATAATGTGAAGCCACTGTCATCAGCTGCCAGCGACTAAGTACGGATACATATTAGCACTTCACGAGATGCGAAGAGTCGTAGTAGAAGATACGCCATCATGCCATGAGATGGCACAACGCATGCGATGCGCCACTAAGGGCTTCAGACTGTGGTGCAATAATGAAGACATAATGGTGACCAGAATAATGCATTTTAACATCCAAGGTTTCATCAAATACTCACTTCATTCATACCACTATACATGGAAGTAGAAATTAATTACAAAGTGTTTTTATTTCTGATTCTTTTCATGATTCGCTATTATGAATGACTGCCTTTATGAACAATTTTGCTCAGGAACCAAAGTGTCCATATTGGCGAGACCCAACTGTAATTAGTACAGATAAAGCGGCGATAGTGAATGAACGAAACCAAAACAATGGGTAATACAAAACTGAGGTAGATATAACATTGTTAATGAGAAACAACACTGAATGCAACTTAGTCATCACCATCCCTGTACTTTGTCCGTAACCGCTCCTTGATGAGAACTGCTTTGATCAATTTCTTCCAGTTGCCATACACTCGCTTCAGGCGTTTCTGAAAAGAATAAGGGAAGCAAGCCTGTTAACTGTGCAATACTCATCACACAAGCGATACAAAGACTTCTTTGAAAACTCTGCCACTGGCAGAGTACCGTATATTGCTGATTATAAGTCTCCTCCGATTATAAGTCTCAGCTCGTGACCCCGTTTGGGCAAAAAAAGTTACACTCCGAATTTAGGTCGATGCTGCTGCACCCTGCAATCCTAGCTCACCCAAAAAGTTTCTCAGAAAGCCGAGTCATAAAGAAACATTTATTCGTTCAAGAGACATCTCTGACTCGTCGTCTCTTGAGAGGACACAGTCGCGATGATCCTCTTATGAGCCACTGCTGCCGCTGGTTTGTCGATAACGAGTTGCTATCGTATTAAAACAAACCTTTGGTGCATATCTCAATTAAATTTAAGTTTTTTTTAAGCAGATCCATTTTCGCACCGTGTCTGACAACTATTATGGAATTACGAGCGCACGGGGCGTGATATTATCCGTGACTCGGTCGAAAGTACTTTTTACCCCGCATATAGGCCGACTTTAAGACTCCGCATATACGTCGACTCTGATTATAAGTCAACCCCCCAACATTGGAAGGACATTTAAAAAAAAAACGTCGACTTATGTGTGGCAATATACGGTAATATGCAGTAATATGTGGAGTGATCTTTGAAAATGTGTGGGTTGCTCACGAACTGAACGACACGTGCAACAAAACACGACAGCAACACACAGATCACACGAAAAAGTGTAAATCCATGGATGTCGTGGGATTGCAAAACTGCGGAGTGGGGCAGACATAGGACCTTCGAGAAAGGGGAACTGTGATCAAGCGTGTGCTTCCACCGCACCAGGAAGTGGGGCACATCACACCGCAGTAGCAGGCTAGGAGAAAACACAGTCCGATTGCTTTGGGCTTGTTTTTTTGGTGATATCTTATCTTGCTGTATAAATTGTTTCATTTCCCTTTCATGACTTTATTTCTCTTTATGCTTTTGTTCTCTGTGTTTCTTTTGATTCCTTTTTTTCGCCCCACCAATGCGAGTCATGTTGAATGTACTACTCCCCCCCCCCCCCCCCCCCCCCCCTTATGTAATACCCCCAAGGGGCCTTTAAGGGTCAAATAAATGATGATGACGATGATGTTCTCTGACCCACAAATATGCAGCAGTTTTATCAAACCATTACTTATGTCGTGTCTAAAAAGAGTAATAAAACTTATTTTGGCTGACTTTACTGTTTTCACTTTCCAACTGCAAGGCGACGAGGTTGAAAAAAACAAACTATAACAGCAAAAACCATCCACCAGATGCACTCTTTAGTGCACCTTTAAGGACAGAAGCTCCCAGACCTTTCAATGCCGCAGCTTTTGGTTTTGGCATATCACTACGCTGACATTGCTTATGCTGCAGGAAGTCCTGATACAGCTATTGCTGCATAACATCTCTACATTAAGTGGGCCTATTAAAATGTGATGGTCGTTACCAATGTTCTTTATCACACTGTGGCACAAACAGTTTTTTCTTTTTTTTTGTCCACAATATATTTCACAGCAGGGAGGTTAAGCAAACATGCAAGCTGTACCTCTTCTTCACGGTTGCTGATGTTGACTTGTTCCTCTTCCCAAGCAGCCATCAGGGTGTCCTTAAATTCCTCACACACCACCCATCCATCAAACCTGGAGACACATGTACACACAGCCATTCAGCTCTGCCTCAAATTCATTCATCGCATCATTAAAATTGGCCAAGGTAACACAGTTTCAACAGCATCACAGGCCCAGTTTCAAATGGCCTGATGGCGCAGCTGGATGAGCTACTTACACCGGATGGACACCACGACAGTGGCCTTCGAAGCCCACAACAGCTGGAACGCAGTCGATGTTCAGTTTGGCAGCCACACGAGCCAACCCAGGAGCTGCACCAAAAGCATAAGAAGCAAGCAATGTGCTGTAATTGTAGTACCTGTTCGCTGCTACTGCTGATGGTAGCATGTTCTACTCAGTAAAAAAGTGCCAAAACACCTGCTCTGCCTCACAGCCAAGAATACCTAGAACAAGACAGCATGGCTTGAAATTCCACCACTACCAAATAGTGCACATGCATTCCTTTACCTCCTGCTCCGGCGGTAACCCAAAGGCAAGACAACTTAGGTAGGTGAGCTCGTACTGGAATGGCACAGTTACAGTAGACAGCTAGGACTAGCAGACAATGCAGTATGTTTTCAACCCTGCAAGACTTAGCATGGTCTAGATTTGATGACAGACATGTAATTTCCCATCTGCACATCAATACTCGTCTCAGAACAAGAGTCGAGCGATCACAAATATGCTCGACAATTGTAAATTCCAGTTTGATGTAGTAGGGCTAACTGAAACATGCTTGTGTGACGAGTATGAACTAACCAAATACTTTGCTATGCCTTATTCTCTAAACCGTTAGTGTAGAACAGGGGGTGCTATTGCAATAAGGATAAATTTGATTGTGAGCTAAATGAATGTTTTTCCGAAATAATGGAAAGCTACGAAACGCTGGCAGTGAAGAGAAGACGTTTACATTTGGCCGTGTATCATCCCTGTGAAGGAATGTCTCTCCCTTTCTATCATTCCTAGCTGAATCCTTGGATTGGGTTGGCAGTGACATTAGCACAAATCTGCCGAGCTCTTCGTCACAAAAGGACAACACAAATTTGTGTGCATGCATGTGCATGTTTCTGCACTCAAGGTGAACATGTTAGCAAATGTAATTGAGCATCCAACTCGCATACAAATGAACACATCCACAGTAATTAACATTTTTAAGCATAAAATGCTTTTAGCTCCCGTTGTCGGCAGTGTGGTGACGTCACGCCGAGACCGAGAACCAACATCCGGGCACTGAATTCCACACATCCAGGAGCTGAAACGAGAGCATCCGGGCACCATACGAGATTTAACGAGACTCTCTAGGCTTTGAGAGAGGGCCGCTTAGAGCAAGAGGGGAGCTCCAGGGCGAGAAGGGCTTTGGGCGGGAAAACTGCTTCCGCGCTGTCCCCAAGGATGGCGCCGCGGTCCCACACTCACGCATGTAAAAGACCGGCCGCTGGGCCTTCAGCTCATGACATTTCCCCCTTTGGCAGGCAGATGCATACACGCTCGCAGAGTATTCGAACGCACTGCATATACATTCTTGTCAAGCCTGCGTCTTGTTGTGTCCGCGTACGCTTCTGCATCGTCCTGCATTTCAATGCCACCACCATTACAGCTGCTTAAGCCAAGCAATGGAGCCTGATGAAAGGAGAGGTAGGAAGCGTATTGCGGAAAGCGATCGCTTTCCGAGTGATACGCCACAGCAGAAGACTGCTCGCCCCTGCCGACAACGCCATGATTATGCGGCCGCTCACAGGAAACGATTGCGTCCACATGGACCAGTGCACAGTATGTGCGGTATGGTGTGTTGAACACTAGACCCATTTCAAGATTTTGACTAATACCATCTACAACCAATGTGTTATGCTTTTCATGCTTACCCTACTCTCGGTTACGGGAGAGGCAGAGATTTTTATAACTAACATATGCTGTAAGCCAATTCACGTGATGTTCTTAGCATTCACATTAGCGATCACCTGCCTACCTCCTTGGCAATCCACTGCAATCCATTCAAGCTAAAAGCTGCTTGAACAGATTCTGGAACAAAAATGATGGCACAGCTGAACTCTTTTTTTATTGCTCTGTTCGAGACACACTGGCGAGTTTTCCACCGTGACAATACTGACAAAGCCTACAAACAGTTCACTGAAAAACTAAAAAACATGCATGAAAAATGCTTTCCTCGCAAAACGAGACAATGAACACATAGCGCCAGGAAGCCTTGCATAACTTCAGAGTGTCTGAAGGCTATAGGTGAAAAAGGGTTAATAAAGGTTAGTAAGATTCAAGAAACAAAACAAATCTCCAACTATGCAGAAGTATAAAACGCTGCATTAAGCAACTTTTTGATAGCGATGCACTGCACAATCCAGACCTTATGTGGAAGCACTTGAACAAATTTTGTCTCTACTTTCAACAGGGCAGACAATGCTGTTGTTATGACGTATCTCACTCATGAATACCTAGACTTCTGTAATTACTATTGACGATATCTGGCAGCAATTTAAGGCACATATTACGTATTGCATTAACAATTTTGTCCCAAAGATAGCAAAGGTGATGCGAAAGCATAATGTGTGGATTATATGTGAAATAATCCATTTAAAGCGCAGGATCAAGAGGCTAAGGAAAACTAAGAAACCGTGCACAAGCCCTGCATATCGCTCGCATCTAAATTCTCTTGCAAAACTATTAAAAAGCAAAGTATGAAACGGTAAATAACCTTTTGGGAGTACTACATTACATCATTTTATTAAGGATTCACTCCCTAAGTTCTGGCATTACATAAACTCTTAACAAAGCTCCCGCATAGAATTCCCCGTGGAACATAAAAACCGGGCAGATGACTTTAATAGCTATTTTGAATACGTTTTTACGTGTAATGTAAATCCTTCAGAACACCCACTTGCCTTTAATAATGGTCAGAAGAAATTAGTTGGCTCCCTAACTATCTTTGAAACTGGTCTGCTTTCAATGTTGTTAAATATTGACGAAAAAAAAATGCGGCGGTACTGATGGAATTCCAAACGGTTTCCTAAAACGGTATGCCGAACCAATCAGCAAGTACTTGTGCCTGATATTCACAAAGTCATTACAAGACAGCCGTCTCCCAGCCGACTGAAAAATTGCCAAAATTGTTCCAGTCCATAAATCAGGTGTAGTTTCCACCCCAGCAAATTATTGGCTTATATGCTTAACTTGCACATGTTGTAAAATGCTTGAGCATATCCTCCTGAAATTCATAACCGGGTTTGTAGAATCGAACAATAACCTTCATCCAAAACCAACATGGGTTCCAAAGTGGGCTAACCACAGTTACACAACTAACAAATAATTCACGACCTTGCCCAAGCCCTCAATAATCGTCAAATTGATGTGTTCTTTCTGCATTTATTAAAAGCCTTCGAACAGGTATCCCATACTAAACTAATTTTCAAGCTTAATAGTATACTCGGAGATGGACTGGTGACTTGCCGGATAAGAAATTAGTACCTGTCTGATAGGAGGCAGTTTGTCAAGCTTGGTGCCCATTCTTCCGATTCTGTTCCAGTTGTTTCAGGTGTGCCTCAAGGCACAGTTCTTGCCCCCCCTCCTTTTTTTTTCTCTTATCATCTTATTATCCCTAATGAAGTTGACGTTAAAATCTGTCTATTTGCAGATGACTGCATACTTTACCAAGAAGTCAAGGATACTGACAATCAAATAAAACTTAATAACACATTGAAGAAGGTTGGGCAATGGTGTAATGACTGGCAGATGTCAATAAATTTAGAAAAAAATGGTTTCGATGTCTGTAACAAGGAAAAAAAGAAAATTTGGTTTATTCTTATCCCCTAAACAATGCCACCATTCCAAGTGTGTCTGAGCATCGTTATCTTGGAGTTATCATTTCTTCCGACCTGACCTGGACAGCGCATGCGCAACAGGTAATCAGAAGAGCAATGCAGAAGCTATTTTTTCTCGGTAGAGCCTTGCAGCACTCGACCTTTGAAACTAAATGCCTTGCATACGTCCCACTTATTCGGCCAATTCTGGAATATGCAAATATAGCCTGGTTTCCCACACAAAAAGAGACATTCACACGCTCGAATTGATTCAGCGGAAAGCTGTTCATTTTCTTTAAATCGTACAAGCATACTGATTCACCCACTAAACTTTCACGATGTGCAGGCCTCATACTCTGGCTAGTCGAGCGCAATTGCAACGTTTAAAGTTCTTGTATCTATTATTCGACAATTCATTTACGCTAAATTACTCAGATTTTATTAAATTGCAATGTACTCGTCAGACTCTACACATACACCCAAATAGATTAGAAGAATTTTGCTGCAATAACAACTCTTTTTTTTTTTTGCTCATACTTTCCGCAATCTATATGCGAATCGAATGAATTGCATTCATCAATTACTGCACAGAGATCATTTCATAAATCTGTTTAAATTGTCAAGAAGGTTGTCCTTGGTTTTACTTATTCTTCATAATGTTGTGTCCAGTGCTTGTTAAGAACGTTGAGCTCGCCGAGAAGGCACTCATTTGTTCTAATTAATGCTGATAATGTTTGCGTGTCTGAGTTTGTCCCAAACCACTCTGTATTTTCGTGTTCTGGATCTAAACAGTAGCCAGATTGATTCGTGAAAAAGTGTCTATTACTGTTCACCCACTCCTGTAATGACCCCACTGGGGTTGGCAGTCTATCAAAATTAATAAACAAACAAATAAGTGGCTGCTGGTTATAAAAGAGAAATTACAGCCAAACCCACGAACCTGATAGTAGCGTGGATTGTGTTCACTTTATCTGGAGTTCGTTTTAAGTGGACAAGCCATTTCACACCCAAAGATACAATGCCAGACAAAAGTGGCTTTTATTTCTTTAAAAAGTGTTTCGCATTTATGCTTATTCAAAGCAGACCATATCAGGGCACTTTCAAAGCTCTCTAGCAAAGTCCTTAGGGGATGACCTGCAAAGCATGACCAACGACTTAGGCAGGCAGAGCAGAATGGTGGGTTTAAAAATTAATAGGCAGAAAACCAATGTTCAACAGTCTTGGAACTTAATGGCAGTTTATGATTGGTAATGAGGCCCTGAAATGGTAAGGGGATACGTCTACTTAGGGCAGGCAGTGACCGATGATCCTGAGAGGGAAATAACTAGAAGAATAAGAATGGGGTGGACCACATTTGGCAGGTTCTCTCAGATTATGAACGACAGTTTACCAATATCACTCAAGGGTAAAGTACTATGTAACAGCTGCATCTCACCAGTACTTGCCTATGACGCAGAAATGTGGAGGATAACAAAAAAAAGGTTCAACTTGCGGACAATGCAGCTAGCTATGGAACGGAAATTGATAGGTGTAATGTTAAGAGACAGGAGAGGACAGAGTGGGTCAGGGAACAATTGTGGGTTAATGACATCCTAATAGCAATCAAGAAGAAGAAATGGACTTAGGCAGGTCACGTAATGCAAAGGCAAGATAACCGTTGGTCATTAAGGGTAATGGAGTGGATTCGTTAATTTAAAGAACTGGATTCCAAGATAAGGCAAGTGTAGCAGCGGTCAGCAGAAGGTTAGGGGGGTGGATGAGATTAAGAAATTTACCGGGATAGGCTGGCCACAGCTGGCACAGGGCAGGGTTAATTAAAGATATATAGGAGAGGTCTTTGTCCTGCAGTGGGCGTGGTCAGGCTGGTGGTGGTGATGATGATGATGATAGACAGATATGTTTATTTGAGTGTGCCTGAACAGCCAAGTGGCCTAAACGAGCGCACACTAGGTCAGATACATCAGAATGGCCAATGACCATTTAAAAACATTTAAAACCAGACATGAAAACAACAATTAGGCAAATATGTCCATGTCAATAAACGTTTTGTTATACAGGATTTGTTAACGAGTCATTGGACAGATGGCGTGCAAATCGGGATAAAATGTGTCGAAACATTTTGCGGCTTTTGCATGAGGCACATGAAAATTCAGTGACATCAGTAAGGTCCCACAGTTAATGAAACCGCGCACGACTTTTTGCAGAAACTGCATGTCACGTATGCGTCGCCTGTCGCCAAGGGTACACATATGGGGGTCTGCCAAGAGAGAATCATAGTCGTAGAAGCGACGACGACCAATATATCTATCATAATAGATGCGTATGAACTTACGCTGTACATTTTCAATTTTCGTGCACTAGGCGACAGATACGCTATTCCAGGCTATACTGACGCGAACTCAAGACGCGGTCTCACAAGGGCACAGTATAGAGTGCGTAGACATTCATGCCGTCAAAATTTTTTTGTTAGTCTAGAGATAAGACCAATATGCCTCAATGCGCGTAACACAACTGAATTTACATGCAGTCTAAAATCAAGCCTTGAATCAACAACAACACCAAGGTCTCGTACATGGCCCACACGAGAAATTTGACCCACCAAAAGTGTGTAATCAAACGTAACTGTGTCGCATTTCCTAGTTAGAGACAGGACAGAAGTCTTCTTAATATTCAGTTTTAAGCGATTTATCAAACACCAATTCTCAACGTTGCTAATGTCAGCTTGCAATTGGCGGCAGTCCTCAATATCTCCAATATTATGGAATAATGATGATAGAGTAACGGCCCAGTAGTTAAGACTGTAGACAATTAGTTTTTCTTATACCTCATGCTTTCTCGGTTTCAACCACAAGCGACGAGCATAATTTGAAATATTTGCATATGCGTGTTGGTTTTGAAGGCAGTGTCACTTGGTGCAGTGTAGGCATGATGCGTTTTTGCTTACACCCCGTGTTGCAGCTGACGACAGCACCACCGTTGTTTACAAACATGACGCTGTCTATAACCAAATATGACGCACTTGAGGTTGGCTACACCACACAAGGTTCACCCTCAGCCGCCAGGAAAATAGAAGGACTGAGAAATTGGAGGAAGCTTAAGCTTTGCCCTTAAAGGAGTACAGACACCTAATTTTGGTGGAATGTTTTATTCTGTACACTGATGCGGAAGATGCTACTATACGTGAATCAGCATGTGGTATATTCGCCTACAACCGCTAAATAATTTATAATCTAATTTTTCCTTTCATGCTCTTCCAATTTCGGTTTCAACAGCCAAACGATGTCTGTGACATCAAAGAGTGGTTTTATCGTCAATATAATGGCTGCTTCACCGTTTTAATTCACTACAGTGCTGAAGACAGCCTTCGTCAAGAGCTGGAATGACAATTAAAGTAGAAGCAGTGATTATATTAGTTTTTTCATGCCTCACATGACCTAAAACCACTCTTTGACGTCACAGTCATCGTTCAGCTGTTGAAACCGAAACAGCATGAGAAAGAAACCCGATTATAAATTATTTAGCGGTCTTAGGAGAATACAATGTGGTAATCAATGCATAATAATGCCTTATAACATCATTACAAACAAGAAAGCATGCACCCAAAAGTTAGGTGTCTATACTCCTTTAAGAGTGGAATGCGACAGTGTGTAGCAGGTGGTGGTGGTGCAAATGAACGCATTTTTCATTTTTTTCAATTGTTTAAATAATTGATTGATCAATTACGCACTCTAAATTTTTTTTAATTACCATAATCAAGTATTGACTTTTCATTCTGAGCCTTCTGACACCTTTGAACCCCCTTTTTCCCATTTTTTCATTTCTTAATTAATCAGTTAATTACAATGACTTAATTAACTCGTCATCGCCTATCACATGCCAATCAATTGTGAATCATTAGAACCAAAAATTACCATGCTACAATTTTTACGCAGCCCACGATTATTTCTGACTAGCAGTGCTGACTACCACTGCGCCGACATCTTTTCGACTGAACAAGCTGTATACGCTGTCGCATAAAACAGGAGAACGGAAAGCTCTGGAAAATAAGACAGGAAAGTGAAAGATTGGGAGGAGGATAAGAAAAGGCGACTACTGATATCCGTCGGGCGGGTTAGTCCAAGGGTGCCATCTACGAGAAGCTGGAGCCAAGGTGGTATGTCCATTACCGAAATTTGGCCATTTTTCAAGGCAACAAAAAAAAAAAAAAGACAGAAAGAAAGTACTGCGGCTCAATGACAACAACACAAGAAAGAAAAAGACAACACATGCGCATGTGTTGTCTTTTTCTTTTTTGAGTTTCATCATAGCTCTGCAGTATTTTCTGTCGTGCACCAACTCGCCCCACAGGCCGTCATTCTAACGACAGAAAGCTGCATCAAAAGTGAATTTGGTCAGTAGTTTCTTCAGGTTTCAAAAGACGGGAAAACTGAGAGAACCCAGCCCGCTGATTGCTTTGAGAAGCGTTTCTCAACAGTGCCATCACTAGGGTTTAGGGTTCACTAGGGTTTAGGGTTCACTAGGGTTTAGGGTTCGCCGCACCCAGTGCGGTGGCCAGAGCGTCAACCCCCCCTTCCTTTCTCTTCCAGTTCACGGCGCTATTGGTTAATATACTTGCATGTTCATATTAGCAAGGCCAGAAAAACAAAACCTCTGAAATTTGCTTTTCGAACATAGAGTAACCTATCCTTTTTTTCTATATAGGGTCCTTACTATATCAGTTGTGGGTGACGGTGCGGCTCCAAGGATGCTCTCTGGCTGTTTACTAAACACAAAGTGTTGTTTTAAAAAAGAAGCACTCAGAAATACCTTACATCCTGCTTTTATTGTTTCTTCATGTGGTAATTATTTATTTTCAGTTATCACATTTCCTGTCATCATATTTTTAATTTCGTTTACGCCTTGTGGAAGTACCGCATTGCACCAATACAACGTGGCTATGAATATAATGCGGATTTCATTCTATATGAAAATCAAAGCTTCGCATGAACATGGTGTCATCTTCTGCAGCGTCGGTGTAATTTAAGAGGCAATAAGTTAAGAAACGTGTGCGGCACAGTCAAGCGCGGCTAAACAGCTCAATGCCACCACTTCCCTGTGCTTCAGGCTGCCATGCTGCGAATGTTAGCTCTTTTCTTCCCTTCCCTACTCCCCATTGCACATTTACTGTCTTTTCTTTCCCAGGGACCCGCGCTGCCTTCTTTCTATATTCATAGCCAACTTCGCTTTCTTTTTTTTTCCCTGCGCACCGCGCGCTTTGCCTCAAAGCCCCAAGGACTTCCATAAGTTGGCTTCCCCTCACAGCTTCCAAGCTTGATGGTGAAGTTTCGTAAAAAAAAAAAAGAAAAATCACCAAGCCCCAAGGACTTCCATAAGTTGGCTTCCCCTCACAGCTTCCGAGCTTGATGGTGAAGTTGCGTAAAAAAAAAAAAAAGAAAAATCACCGTTTTATTGGCTTTGGTGTCCATTTGTCTCCAAATGTTGGCCTCGCGAGTGCCGCATGGTCATCATTCCGCGGGAAGTATGTCGCCACAGCCAGAGCCTCTTGAATAAAGCTGTTTCTTCGAAAAAATCTTAACTACGAATGAAAAGAAATGTACAGTCATCTATGGAAGCCAAAATGGGACTGCAGTGTCACTTTACTATATCTGAGTTTACTACAAAAGAGTTCTACAGTAGCATTCTAAAACTAGACAAGACTATAAATTCGCCCAGCAAAATTTACTGCCAAAGTCCATAGAATTTTTGACCTCCCCTTTCGGTTTTCAGAACGTGCTATGCAACAGCTGGAAATGATTATCATACTGGCCATTGTAGTAATGGTGATTGTCATTAGGAAGCTGTTACCGGCTCTTGCCAGACCACCTCATGGCCAAGTGCTCAGGTGGTCCACTGCACAGTGAAATGTCTTCACAAGCAGCATTTAAAAAACTACAGTGCAAGATGTATGCTAGTGCAATGGAAAGAATTTTGCTCTCACTCACCTCTCAGGTGAACTGTCCCGACTGGAAGCATGCAGCTCTTGAAAAGCTCCACGTTGCCCCACTCATTGCGGGGCACCTTGCCATTGAAGGCAATGGGTGGCATGTACGGCTCCGTCTGCCAGTGGCCAAAGAGTTCCAGGGGTTGCTCTTTCAGGATCTGCCCAGACAGCTGCATTTGCCCAGAAAGGCATGCGGACAGAGAAACTATAGTATATAAAATATAACATCCTCATGGCACTGCATCTGGTATTGAAATGTCCACTGAAAATAAAATTCAAGAAAGCTCAAGATGGGTGAAAAGATTTAAGCAATAAATTCAAGAAACGAAACAGAGTGTAAGACATTATAAGGCAGGAGGTCAGCAAACATGTGTAGCAAATATGAGCGAACGCTAGATACATGACAGTGTCAAAACGTGGCTATGGCATGTGCTGCCTGATAGCAGATCAAGGCATGTCCAAAAACGTTGGGCATGTCGGCATCCACTGCATGCATAGAAGTGATTAGTAACAGCCAGTCTCACCATCGGGCCAGTGAAATATGATAATTCCTAAGTGTTTATGAGCTTAATTTTTAAATTTGTAAGTTAAATAATTTTCCAGTTTCTTTAATACTTTTCGTGCCGCTGTCAACATATGAGAAACTACTTGAAGTGCAAGAACAGGCCATGAAAAAGGTATCACGGGGTCCCTTAAACCTTCTCAGTAGCAACACTTGATATTCATGAAAAAATGTTCTCATACCTTGTCATACCTAGGCCTGGCCTTGACAATCTTGTAGGGCTGCTCCTTGACGCGGACCATGCGAGCTTCCCGAAGCCAGGTCTCCCTTGAACGCAGGACATGGACACACTCACGCGCATACACTGGCTCTCCTCGCACAAACCCGAGAGTTGGGGCATCCGGTGGATAGATGGCTTCAAACTTGAGTAGGTGCCGTTTCAAGGCATATAGGGGGTGATTCTTAAACCTGCACCAGACATGAATGCATTTAGTATACTGCTGTCACCTTTTGCTCAGGACAAACTGGCGGGCTAGTTGGTTACACATCTCAAAAATTTTAACGAGCGCACGAGAATGAAACAAGGACTGAAAGAAGACACACACCACAAAGCGCCGTTGCAACTGATTTATTTTGCATGCGAAGCGCCCAAATTTATGCAATGCATCACTGGCACTCGTGGAAAAAGAACAAACATAAAACAAACATCACGGTGATACGTCTGGCTACTCCTTGATAGCGGTGAAGGCCGTCGAGCCGAAACCAGGCCACGTCATAAACAAGAAAACCTAAACATTATCGAGACAGAGTAAAACACGTGGAAGGGCAACATTTAGCAACAGCCGTTATTGGGGCATTAATTTTAAGAAATGACGCTCCTTTGCACTTAACTGCACAGAAGCAAAGCTGACACAATTGTCCTGAAGTTTATAGATTTCACATGCTTCCATGATCTCCCTTGTGATTTTTTCCGCACACCTGCGCAGAACTGTGGTCTGCTCAAAGATAGGCCCGCCGTCACCTTTTGATTCATTTAATAATGAATGAACAAACAGATACAGATCAAAACACTAAATGTATGAGTAGCTTCCAGGTGCTCCATAGTTAGTTTTTCGTTCGAGTGAAAATCACTAAAACAAGCCAAAAGCATGGCTTGTTTAGACACACTACAACACATTTAAGAAGACAATTCCATTCAAAGCATGAAATTAAGTTCGACATTTATTCCACACGGTTACTACCAAGAGCTTTCATCACAATTCAGTAAGCACCCCTAATTACTCTAACATGTCAAGAAGCAAGAGAAAACTTACTCAGCTATGCTTGCAGGCATTGGCTGTCGCTGGAGCTTTGACTGTATCTGGGTATTTTCCACACGTTCTCGCTCCGAGTCGGCAGGTCTAAAAGGCTTCAGGGACTCTTCCCACCACTTTGGATCAATCCTTTTCTTTTTTACTGATGTAAGCCAGCCTGATGCAAATTTCTTTGTGATGTCTTTTACCTTGTTGCTTTCATCAAAACTAAGGACATAGCACACTGGCTCTCGAATGTGGCTTTCTGTTATGCTGCCAACAGACCCATGAACTACATCAACTGCGATCCACTTTGAATCCTTAGGAGTGAAGACTTCAACCCAATGCTCAATGCAATGATCTGTGCTCTCAGTAAGCTTCTTTTCTTCACCCTTTCCTGACTTCTCACTTTTTTTACCAGAGGAACTTTCTGCAAGCATTTTTTTTCCTTTTGACTTCTTCAGTTTTTCCTCCTCGAAGTCACTGTCACTTTCTTCGAGTGACTTATTAGACACCTTGTGCGCTTTTTTCTTGCTGGGTTCTTTAGGTTCCGAACTTTTCTTCTCAGGTTTAGAGTCTGTTTTCAGGAGCCGCACGGCATCAAGAGGCACAGGATAAAGTGACATGCAAAAGCGGGCTTCGATGTGGAGACACCGCAAAATTACCAAAAACAGAAGAACGTAGTCTCTAGAACTCTGAGCAACTTTGTTTGTCAGTGCCATCGTAATGTCATTATGAAGGGTTCGAATCCCAGAAAAAGCACATAGCTTGCACACAAACACTTTGCAGAACAGCCTAGTCATGCGTTCAATGTCCAGAAAGGTGACTGGCTTACCAGCATATGCCAAAAAGTCTGGAGTCAGCAAGGAAAGCGTGATACCATGCAAAGTTTGGTCCATAATGAGGCTGTTCAGCTTCAATCCATGTGCCAGGAGGCAGAGAAGATGGACCTTGTGTTTCAGACAGTGGACTTCCTTGCGCACCCGGTTGATGCGACGCCTCATCTCTGCCACTGGATCAAACTTCGATTTCTTTCGCTTTCCGGTGATCAACGGCTGCTGAAGTGTTATTGTAATCCCACTTTCGGGAACCGTTGGTGCGTAGCTGTCCAGGTCTGCCTCTTCGGGCACTTCCTCCCAATCCGATTCACTTGAGCTATCACTCTTCTCATCCTTGATTCCCTGCCCCATCTTCTTGCCCCTGAACTGCTGCTTGTTACCTCCCTGCAATTTCTTTCCTGTAGATTTCGCTAATGATCCTGCAGCGCTGCTAGTCTTGTCCGCATGCTTTTTATTTCTAGCAGCCAACACTGGGGAAACAGCTTTTTGGGCAGCATGACCTTGCCGGCTTCTTGTTTTTACTGGTGACCGTGTCTGCCCATGAGAAGCAGATTGCTTCACATTTTTTGCCAGTTTTTTAGTTTTTTTTAGTCCTTTCGGCCTAGATGTGTCAGGTTCAGTATAGGAACAGGTCGCCTGTGGTTCGTTCTCCAGCAACATAGCACTGATCACATCTTTCAAGTTATCAGCAGAATTTCCCTTCCTTTCATCTTCTTTGGCTTCCACTTTCTCGGCCCTATCTGACACTGCTGCAGAGCCTTGACGGAAGGAGACAGCAGAGGTCTGCTCTTGCGTTGGCCCTAGCGAAGATTTAATGCTGCCGGGCAAACTGTGCGAATGAAGCCCTCTTTCGAAAGACCTTCGATTTAAGTTATCACTCGCCAGTAAAGTGTTAGAAGCTCTTCTTATTTCAGAGAGCTTCGGAATTTTAACTTTTTGCGCAAATTGTTTCTTGGGCGCGCATATTCTTTTTGAACTCTTTTTTTCAGCTCTGACCTGGTCCTTACCGTCATCGAATTCATCGCTGGATGTACCGCCTTCAGACAAAGTGACCCCTAAATTCTCAAGCTCAAAAGGCTCGTCGCCAGAACTTTCCGAGGTTTGTGTGGGTTCTACATCCTTGCGTTTGATTTTCTTCGCTTGCGGAACGTCATCCTCAAATTCATCTGACGAAACTTCTTTTCTCGGGGGCTTATATTCATCATCTGAGGCGGAGGAACTCGATGCATACAGTTCACCGTCGTCGATGTCCATGTCATCAAGGCTTGGTTTCTGCTCCAGTGCAGGTGTCACGCTCTTCTTGTTGAGAAGTCTGCACGATCGTCTTGTAGCCATTGTGATGGGTAGCGACAAGCCTGTGGGTGACGCCGGTACTCGTAATGATTGTGAGACAGGTTTCAATAACATCCGATGATCAAACGTCAGCATGTCACAACAAAACTAACCAACCGCTGCTTGCAACATGTCCACAAATCCTAACATTAGAGCACAGCACGTGCGCGCACCAAAGTTGACACTCGACCGATGATTCTGTTTCCGTTTCGCATAGCAACTACCGCAACATGTTTCGACAAGAATGAAAGTCTCCTTGGTCTGCTTAAAGGATTGGATTGGCTCGTATAAGCTTGATATTTGATCTCGCTTTATCATATGCACTCTTCCTCACAGGAGCAGCTGCGACAACACCACGTGAGCAAAAACTCTTCTCAATATAAAGTGCAAAACACAAAGATCAAGTTGAGCGCAGAAAATGTCGTTGAGCGCAGAAAATGTCATGTCGGGAGCACGCCTTTCTTGTAGGATGACGTACCGTATGTACGTCACTGAACGCGCGGCATTTGAAAGGAGCAAAGGTAGCCTGTGAGAGCTTGGCTTCCCAAGAGCTGAATGATTTTAAGGCAGAAAGTTGGGTTAGTTGGTGTTTAGATTGAGAGGACATAGTAGTAGCGCTCAAGAAACGGGGACGACAGCACCTAACACACTAGCGCCCGTGTTGTCTTCTTCTATCCTGTCGTCCCTGTTTTTTAGCGCTAATATATGTTCTCTCAATCTAAACACCAACTAACCCAGCTATCTACCTTAAATGTCGAATCTAGACTCTCTCATAGTATTCATATCTGGCTGTTCTTCCATTCTTTATTGTGGGATCCATGCATTTAGGTATGGGTACCACGTTGTATAGCTCCCTATTGCTGTCATTTCTTACTCGTTGGATCTCAGTATTTTCTCTTGCGAGTTCAGAACTGCTTCTCTGATCTCCTGGCAGGTGTTAGTTACCCCAAGGGCAATGAGATTCTTGGTCGTAGTGCGATGCGGCATGCATATCCTTTCATACCCTCGTAAATTCCAGGCGATCGGTTTACGTGACAGCGCCGAAATAAATTCCCGCTGACACCAACAAAGTGTGCAGAGCACACAAGACACAGCCGACAGGATGAAACACTTTTGGTTGATGCTTGCAATCCAAAGGCGACCCTCATCTGTGAAGCGGCGCAACTGTGCCGACACGGATATACCGCGGCTGTAGATGCGCTTCGCATGTTTCTGGAGTTTTTTTTTTTTTTTTTTCCATTTCCGATAGTTGTTACTCCACCTAACAACAACACAGTGCGATCTTCAAAGTGCACCGACATCCCACATCACAAGGGCGCCTTTTGTTTTTCCCAGCCTGCTGCTCCACATTGGGGACTGCAGGGGAAAGGGAAGATAAAAAGAGAGTGAGGGTGCAAATGGAGGGTGATATATGATGTCATCACACAATGAATTCCTTGAAGTGGTCTGGGTTATGAGGCTAGGCACACACTGGGTGACACCCATTTCGAGAAGACATGCAGCACATATGGAGCGCATGTCTTGCACACGCACAAGACATGTGTGCATGCATGCACACACACACACCACACAAGTCTGGTCTGCAGAGGAGGGCTCTACACACTCTCACATTCCGGCACAAATGGATGTTTCCTCACATCGTGCACTGTTGCTGAAAAGCTGAAAGTAAGACACGTCCCGGCACGAATGTGTATGCACATGTGGTCCACATTGTACACACAGACTGGCAAATGGGGAGCAGAAGAGGCTGGGAAGAGGAAACTCCGGGATGACGGAAAGATCTAATAATTGCAGTACTTTTAAAATACAGAGGGGCTTTGACCCCAATTTTGGGGCTCTTATGATTGGATGTGGTGACTGGGAGCAGACAGACTGACTTAGGAACGACTTGGCAGCATCAAATAGACGAGTTCTTTCCTTTAATATTTTAAAGGGGCTCTGAAACATTTTGTGAGGAGAGTACATAAACTCGCTCAATCAGTATATACTTTCTCTCGACCGTGAACCCAAGCCAAATAATACTTCTACACAGAGCAGAGAACCAATCGCGCACTAAAGTTTGAGAGTCCTTTCCGGCAACTTCTTCGTGCTTGCTCCCTCCTCCTTCGCACATCATCACCAGACTGACTACGCCCACTGCAGGGCAAAGGCCCCTCCCATGCCTCTCCAACCTGTCCTTCGCAAGTTGCCGCCACCGTATTCCCGCAAATTTCTTAATCTCATCCGCCCACCTAACTTTCTGCCTTCGTTCGCCTTCTCTTGGAATCCACTCCGTTACCCTTAAGGACCAGCGGTTATCTTGCCTTCGCATTACATGCCCTGCCCAAGCCCATTTCTTCCTCTTGATTTCAACTAGGATGTCATTAACCCACCCTTGTTCCCTCACCCACTCTGCCCGCTTCCGATCTCTTAAAGTTACACCTATCATTTTCCTTTCCATAGCTCGCTGCGTTGTCCTTAACTTAAGCTGGACCCTCTTCGCACGCTCCTGCTTAACTCTATTCAGAGATGGCTATTGGTTAGATTCTTTCAGGCCTCACGCAGCTACCATGGCTGCAGCCAGTCAGCAGCGTTGCTCCAGCAGGTCAGGAAGCTTCTCCCTCAGGGGATTTCCGCAATGGGGCTGGGGGAGGAGCGCCAAACACTGAGCGTGCAAAAAAGCAGCGAGAGGGAAAGGGGTGAAGATACTGAAATTAAAATTTTGAGTGCAGGTAACTTAGCTTCAACAAAACTCATTAAAAAAATTCTTGCAGGAGGATATTCCAATTGGAATCATGAAATTTGGGTCGCTAGTCTTGAATTGAGTGAGAAAGTCCTATTATTTTTGCGGTAGTTCCAGCAATCAGCTATTCATTAGAATATATGGCAGGGCAAAGGCCTTTCACCTGACCGACATATGCTAGTAGGAAGGAGAGGAATGTAGAAACTGTGTACACTTTGCTGTCGCCATTGCCTAGCGCCACGTCCTTGCTTGCACAGTGGAGAGGAAAGAAAACTGTTTTTGTTTTTCTCTAATGACGTGGACAGGTACAAGTATGCCTCACGTTACAAATTAAAAATAAATTATTGCGCCTTAACACATTTACAAGCGCTAAAATATGTTGCAAATAATAGTGATTTCAAATGGAATCACAAGGACCTAGAGGTCCTATTGTAGAATAAGCAGCGCAGTCGTATCTGAGTTACCTTCGACTGCTTGCGCCGTGTAAATATTGTCTATTGCAGTTTATATATAACAATCAACGTTTTTTTCCTTTGAAAATGTCTACATTCAGCGCAAGCACTTTCACACGGAAAGGAAGTTTCAAGAGTGACCCACCACAGGTGTGGAGGTGCAGGTTCATGCTATGAAAAAAAAAGTAACATTCATCGCATATAGGTCAACAACAACAACAACAACCCGAAGACAAAATAACAAAAGAGCATTGAACCTCTATGGAATACCACCCATGGCAGCAAACTGAAAACTGCAGGACTGTGCAGAAACAAGTGGTAGTGCAATTATGCCGAAGGTTGAATGCCCTCCAGTTTTCAACCTAAGAAAAGCCGCCTCGCCCACCAGTTCGTGTTGTGCGTCCAAAAATGTCGTCACAACAAAATCCGTATTGTGGACGCAGCATGCATGATACTGCTGAAAAAAGTAGAAATTAGGAATATGATCCTACACTGCAAGCAGTACATTCACCGTACGAATACTTGAAATGCTGTTGCATTCCTTCCATCTAAGAATTTCGCATCACAAATTTTAGTTAGTGCATTAAGTAGATGCTGTGAGCTTGAGGCTGATAATGTCTGTACTGACTGTGTGGTTGCCCTGTCCCTTACACGGCATGTCTCCGTGCTTGTCTTCGACCAGCTGAAGAATTTCGCTTTTATAGGACCGCACAACGGCCCGCACGCAACGAAAAATTAAAATAGGTACAGTCTGTGTGTCATGTCACGCTCACATTTTCTTCGCAAGAACAGTGGCATCCTCTATTCCAGCAGACACTAGCATAGTGTCAACGCAGTTGATATTTAATAAAATTTCCAAAGAACTCCCAAAACTAAGCATTTTACACCCACGAAGTCTCAACAATTCCACTTGTAATCTAACAAAAAAGCTTATCAAGAACCGACGGACTTTTTCTCATCTTTTCAAATTATCCTCATCCTACACATGCTAGTTTCTGGATACAAAGTTATTTATATTAGTAGTTTTAATTTAGGCTGGAAAGGGTTAACATCCCAGGAATTCCAGATTTAAATTTTTAACAGCCACTTTCACAGCCCCTTTTATAGTTGAATGTATTTAGGTGTGGGCCAGTTAGGTTAAATGCAGTCTAGGATTGTTCCAGCGGCCAGATTATTCGATAGGCAGTTATGCTTTTCAGCGCTTATTCATGTGCAATTCAATTTAAAGGAAATACAAATTTCATGAACGAGGGTTAGTTATTTCCTTTATGGGTGGTCAGTTTTTACAGTACACAATTTATCTGAACACAATTTTGCACACTGCGTTTGATTCTGTGCACATCCGACTTCATGGTGCGCTCCTTTTGCCCCTTGGATTGCTTTGTCAACCCTGTCCAGACGTTCACTTCATGCGCAACATCTCCACATAAGTTCAGAGTTTTCTGCCTCCTCTACAGATTCAAACAGTTTCCTCTAGGTCCAGCAACACCTCACAGTCTCTACATTTAACCTTCCTTTGCTTGACTGTCTTATCACCACTTGATTATTCCGACTACAACTCTGACCAATGCCAGTACCAGCCCAAGACCTCTGTCCGAGCATCCGCCGACACTGCTCCGATGACCGATAGCAAGCTATATTATTGCAGCTTTTTGTCTTTGGGTTCCTCTGCTGTTACTCTTGAAAGCTCAAGAGCTTCATGGGGAATATTAAGCAATGGTTACGCACACACGTCCAGAGGCCTGCAGCTGGCTCATGGCGCGCTCGATATTGAATTTTCATTTAATCACTCTCTTTTGTTACTCTTGTAACCTCGAGGATCAGTGGCGAAGGAGCTTGGCCTAGTGGATGTGGAACGAAGCATGCTAGAAAGTGATATTAGCCATGGCTGTCAACTACCAAATTCTGCTGAGGTGTGAAAATCTACACAGATCAGAGAGGCCACTGTGTTAACGCCTGCGCAAGGGAGCATGCATTATCAATAAAAAAATAGTGAACTTGCCTGCTCACCTCACTGCAAGCAAGCGTTACAAGCCATGGCCTGAGAATATTAAGATTATAGGCAGGAGCAAGGTAGCATGCGAGCTGTTGGAAAGCGTACCCAAGCCAGTCATACATGTTTCTTTAGGAAGAAAATTTCTGCAGAGTTTCGCGCGACATATGCACTGGCTTGACTTGTATCCCTCTTTTCGGGGAGTGTTTTTCTATTAGAGTTTAAAGAAGTTTTTACTTTCAAGGCAATAAAATCAGTAGCAAGTTGAAGTTTACGCCAGCCCCACCAACCTCATCTCCCATGTCTGTCATGTGTTAGCGCAGTCAGTTGTGAATTTAAAACCACATACCACCTCGCCCAGCAAGAAGTATACTAAGAACCGAGTGTGGCGGAGCTTCATCACAGGCTTATGCTGTATCCTACAGTAGCATTTCGATACACATGGCCACTTTAGGGCAGTGCAGCAACATGTACGAAATATTTTCTTATAACCTCCATTCCCACTGAGAAGTGCTAAATTCGCATTTTACACCAACAGAGGGTGCCACTGCCTATTCTTACTATGGTACCTTCTATGCTATGTATGCTGTGTTACATCAGCATCTGCTTGCACTTATCCCAAGGGCAAGACATCAAGACATCACTGGCACACACTTCCTCTGTGCTCAGAACAGCCTAACAGTAAAAAACTTGCAGCCAGGCTGTTGTATACCAGTTCAAGTTGTCATAAAGCAATAACTACAATACAGATGCTTCCAGTGTTATATGCAGCAACCAAGTTTTCATAGACATTTTTATTTACAGCGATCTGATCCAATCAAAAGTTTCACTTTTACTCACAGAAAAGCATCCGCTTTCCAGAGTGCTACTGTTAAGTCTCAAACTCTATTTCACCAGTTAAAGCAAAACGAAAAAATTGCAACTGCGACTCTTGCATGGCTCAACAGGAAATGGTAGCAGTTAGCAAGTGCCACGGACTTCCTCGTTGGACTGTTTAAAAAAAAAGAAAAAACTGTCAGAGAACAGCATTCTGTGCCAAATGCAAAAGTCACTAGATCTTAGGTGGCTCCGAGGAAGCGTGGCGATTGACAGCAGCCCTGAAAGTGAAACCCGTCTAACTACGACAAAGACAGTGCTGGCTGAAACAACTTGCTTAAAATGTTCGGGATGCAAGCAATCTCGCTCAGAGTTCTGCGAGTTTCTTTCTGCAACAGAACTATAGTGTGTAACATATGTACAAGCACTGCGAGCATGAACTTTCGCCGCATGCCCTGCTTTTGGCTCATAAAAATAGTATTCACCTGCGTTGCTGTCGCAAAGGAAACAGTAGCATTATGCTTCTCGTGTCACACCCAAAGTGGATGGAAGAATGGCAGGGTTTCAATGTGCAACATTTTTGTACAGCTCCGTCGTGATGCTTCCACAGTACTAGTCTTGTTTAATGTAGCATGAGAGCACAGCCTACGATACCCGACAGAAAAGTGAAACAAAGAAACAAAATATTCTCACCGAGGGGAGATCACTGCAGGCAATAGCACTGTTCAAACATGACAACAGCTTAGCCCATTGCAATGTGCTCGCAAAAATGATAAACACAAGGAAATGATTCGCGAAATTCTGGAAGCTCATTGTGCTAGGCAGAAGCGTCTCTTCGCAACATTGTATCGCCAACAAAGCTGTGTGCATCCTGTGCACATCTGCGATTTCAACGAAGTGTCAACACACATTGGTGCAATAAAGGTAATGGTTTAAGCTGCGCCTGATATGCTGACGTGTATATAAGAAACAGGTCAGCTATGCTCAAAACAGGAAACTTTGCTGTGCCTAGATCGACTTGAGAAGGCCTCATGGAGGTAAAAAAAAAAAAAAAAGGAAATTGCACAAGACACCGAAACACAAAAAGCCAGTACAAAGACTTGTGTAAAAAATGGTATAAAATATCTAGCGCACAATAAAAGAAAACTCAATACATGCAAGGCACTTTCTGTGCAAACTGCAAGAAGAAAGAAACAAAGAGGTATATTACGGTGCACTATAGGGACTTCATCACTCAACACAAGAATGAAACCACATCAACCACTACCACTCAGGTGGCTAGTTCAGCTGTGGAAAAAAAAAAAAAGAAACCAAAGCAGTAAAAATATGTTTTTACAAAAGTGACTATGAAAGATCCACATTTGGTAGGTTAGTTACTACAACAGAAGCGTCCTCTATCAAAGGATGATCAATTAAAAAGTGTTTTCGTACAGCTCTTACGACGTGCTTTTTCTTTTCAGTATCCGCAAGGACTCCACAGAAGTTGTTCCACCTGGCATTGCAGGTATCAATTACAGATGTCTAGAGCTATAGAACATTAGATTAATCAAACAATCACTTTTCCATAATGAGCCTTTGCCTTCCTAGTGAAACCTTTCCAACACAATATATGACACTAGTTTTGGGAACTGCAACAGAGCTGACAAAGGCCTCTTTGAAACGAAAATTGTCTCCCCTAATGCAGTGTTGAGTCTCAAAACTTTGCACTTGTTAGCATGCCATCAAAAATAGTTACAGCACTGCAAAAGATCAAATTAAGGAAATAAGACACACTGCCTAGCTCCAAAGTTGTACAATTTTCAGTAAAACTCTTTACATGTGATTGCAACATGCCATAATTGACAACAACATTAAACGTTATGTACAGGTAGGAAAAAGAAAAACAGTTCAGTGTAAAATACCCAAAACAACTATCTAGAGAAGAGGCAAGAAAAGGAAGTTGGAGTTAAATAAATGCCACTAACGTGCTAAGCTTCCACACACTGACCACCCAGACGGAAGCTGGTCACAGTGAACAGAGTGGCAACTACAGAAGGCATCGCAATCTACCAGGTGTGGACAAGACTGCCTCCTGAGGTTATGGTTATTCGGGGAGAGGGGACAACATTGGCTCCAGGTTAACTGCAGATATATGTATGTATACCGACAATGCGACCACACACAAACATGCTTGCGTGTGACACCACCACACCTCTGTACAACCACCAGCAGTCCATCTTCCAGTGGCGCTGGCCACCAACAAACACATGGCGCACCACCACAGGTGCCACATTTTTTGGAAGGTCGGAAAAACAACAAAAGGAGGGGCCCAAGAGAGAGTGGACACGCACAATCACCCGCACACGCACACTAACTATGTCCATGCGGAGCCAGCCATTTGTTTGCATGTGGCGCGCCAACACAGGGAGAAGTGGAGAGAGCCAGAGGAGGGGGACACACGCGTGGCAAACAGTCGTGTACTTGGAGATGAACAGCTTATGAGTTTCATCTTGTCGCAGAAGCATCGTGCCGTCACATCATGCACGCCTTCTGGTGATGACGACCGCTCCGTCTCCTCCTTTCCCGGCCAGCAGAGAAGCGACACTGTCTAGGGGGCGATGACTTCGACATAGTTGGCGGGGTAGAGACCAACCCGGCCGTCCTTGCGGCCTTTGCACCAGCCCTGTTCATCCTCGTCCTCTAACTTCTCAAACTGGTCCCCTATTTTAAAAAAAAACAAATAGAGAAGGATGAGTGAAACAGCAACAGCTTGAAAGGTGACAAGTTTCTGCCAAAGCGTCAGTGCACATTCTGCAGCTACCTTAAATCTACGCAGCAATAACTCTGATAACTCTGATTGCTCTCAACCCAGCCAATCATTGAGCGACAGAGTGCTGTCACATGGTGAGTGAGGGTTATAAATATGCCCCTTTTCTTCCAGTAAACAGTTGGTAGTGGTAGAGTCAAAGTTCATATACGTCCCCCTGCCCGCACGGCCATTTATCATCAGCAAAAGCACACAGTCAGCCGCATTCTTGTCGCAGGTGCTCGGCATGGTTCGCTTTGAAAGGTGTTTGCTGCATAACGGCGATATGTGTTCATTTTGCAATAGTCGACCGCGCAAGATAAAGCGAACGTGTTCTACACCGGCCCTGAAGGTCAGGTAAGAGTTTTTTATGCAACATTAAGAAAACTCACAGGATGATTACGAGCGTGTGTCGCAAATGTTTAAGGAAGGGAAGCTATTCTTAGACAAAAAATTTGTTAATGAAGTCATATTTATGAAAACATCAGGGACTATATATAGTTGCGGTCTTGTGGAAGTCCCAGACGGGCAAGAAAACGGAAGCACGGACAAGGAGGCTGAAGTTTGCGGCCCTGTCTCTGTTGTGACGTTACGGTTGTAACAATACGTTTGTGTGCTGATTCCAGATATGCAATTTATTTTTATGTGAAACGACTCCTTGTGGACTTGTATATGTTATGTAACTTTTTGGTGAGAGCTTTCAAGAAATTGCTGCAGGGAACTTGCTAAAATACATGCCACTGGCTTCTCTTGATGCCAAGTCGTGCAACAAGGGTAAAGTTATTACCTTGCCTCTCCCAGAAGTTGAGTAACACGGTTACAAATAGGGACAAAAATTTGTATTCCTGTTTCTTCAGAGACAACTTTGAAATGAAACTGGTGTTAATAGCGTGCCGCAATTGGTGCACTAACAAGGTACGTGCTGCGGAGAGCGCAAAACTGAGGAATGCAGTAAGAAGAGGTAACGCTTTAAAGAGAAAAGAAGATAAACCACAAAAGTGAGGGGTGGATCCATTATGCAAGTAAATGTGGTGTTTCCAAAAAAGGACAAACCCCTGTATCGGACACTGGAATACTCTTTTCAAGTACTTACTATGATCTCAGTGACCGAGGGATGGTTTGATGATTGGAATAATCAAAAGTTGGGATGCCTTCGTTGCAATTCCAGAAACACTTAACTACTGGCAACAAAAAGATGGAGATACAGCAGACACGTGCGAGTTGATGAGGTTCAAAGCACACGAAGCACCAAAATGACAATTACTGGCCCATAGGTATGCTGAAGCAGCTTCCAGATTGATATTCACACTAGAGCTGTGCACGGGCCGCAAATCTCAGCCCGCGCCCGGCCCGAGCCCCACAGTACTGACAGAGGCCCGGCCCAGCCCGACACTGAAGAAACCTAAGCCCGCCCGGGCCCGGCCCGAGTTAAGGGCCGGCCCGGGCCCGGCCCGACCTGCAAAACTTTTAATTGAAGTGACGATGAAACAGATAGAGGCAATTTAATGAAACTCAGTTTATTTCAATGTTTTTAAAATGCTCGGCTCTCATGGTCTAAATGAAAATTAGTGAGTATATGCAAACACGGCGCATGTAGAGAGTTATCACTCCAAGTTATGTAAAAACAACAAATCGTCCATTGATGACGGCTTGAGGCAAGTGCGGCGCTCCTGCAGATTAGTTTCGAACCTTGGCTGGAGCCACGCAGGAGCAATCGCGATCGCGAAGCCTGGCCAGCCCGTCCGAGACAAATATACCGTGGCCCGAGCCCGGCCCGCGGGCCGGGCCGGGTACGGGCTTTCGGGCCGGCCCGAGCCCGTGCACAGCTCTAATTCACACTACTGAAGGAAGCACAGCTTTCTTTCATGGCTTAAAGTTTCTTGATAGTGACCACAATTCGGCACAACTGAAACCACAAAGGTTCTTGTACAAAGCAGAGTAGCCACAACTACTCCTTAACACATACCTTGCTTGAACGAGAGCTCATCTGCTTCAGCGCCGTCATAATCATACAGTGCTCTTACAGGCACACCTGGTTCCCCGTTGTCTACAAGCGCATCATTTGACTCCTCGTCCCAGTCCTCGTGGTCCTCCTCGAATGGGTTTGATTCACCAGCGCGCCCATTCCTGCAAGCCACAAACAACAGGCTCGGCTCCACACCCTTGGTCTCTTGTGCTGCAGCACGCCAATGATTTTTGATTTTAGTGACAGCTACCAGAGCCCTAGCCAATGCACGTTTAACTTGCTTTAAAAATGGAGGAGCAGTGGATTTTTGTGGCACCTTGCTTGTCCTGTGGAGAAAGTTGTACTGCAGAGACCACTGCTGTACAAAATGCCCCACAAAACAGCATCTACAGCTATAAGCAAGAATAATGCAAGATTGATCAACAGCTAGCTGCTGCTACAGATCAAGAAGCAAAAATCCTAATTTATCAAAACCAAGAAATCTGATGCAGCATACTAGACCCACAAGTTTAAACAGCAGGCATGACCAGAAAAAAAAATCTAAGGCCTGCTTATTTAATTCAGGCCAATAGCAACTACTCAACTCATGAATGCAGAAGGGTCTAAATAGTGCAGACTGCATTAAGGTCACCAAGCACAGGTGCTTGCAACGAAAATGAAAAAACGCTGCAAGAATGAAGTAACTCAACTAAGGGGGAAAAATGAGCGAGAAAGCTTTTGCCAAGTTGGCTAATAAGCTAATTGGCTGAGGCAAAACGAAGAAAACAGAGCTAAGAGCAGGTGAATGAAATTTCAGAACAAGCGAAGCACGTTGCACTTTTGGACATCTAAAATACAGATGACTATGTACCCAACTACACAGTGCCACTACAGGCTAGAGCAGCTACAGGCACTACTCACATTACACAGGGAATCCGTGCATGCACAGAACTAACTGAGAACTGCTACTGGGCAAGCCTCTAAATGCTATTTAAATATCACTAAATGTCTCTACCTGAACAAAAGCCCAAGCGTAGCATCTTGTGACTGATATGGTACTTGCCAATTCGTTTGCTTGATGATCTTTATAACAAGTCACTGAGGCACAGCTTCTGAGAAGCTGACATCTTTTGTGAATATACTGTTGGTTACTATTTAAGTAAAAAACGTTCCTCCAACTGTGCATATCATTAAACAAATCTACAATTACAGCAGACCCCAACCCAAAAACTAAGCTTTCAATGCATCTAATGTACTATATATATTTAGATTACTTAAGTAACACATTCTACATTTTGCCTCCCCTAAACATCAAAAGCCGCATGATGATCTTGAGGTCTCTTGATAGTACTTACACGAAGTCATGCTCCCCTTCTTACACCCTGATACTATTGCATAACTGTGTGTGGCTTACGGTTGTAATGGGCCCATACAGGCACAGCCTGCTGGAGCGGCAGAGGGTGAAGCGGTGAAAGCAAACCATAGGTGGAGAGAAAAGGAGGCTTAAGCTCAGAGAACAGCGCCAAACAAGCTTGCTTTGCACAGCCACTATGTAATGTCACTTTACATGCGACTTGGATGGTCGATCTCATCGTCGTCCTCCTCTTCAAAGGGGTTGTAAGGCTTTTTCTCCCTGCGCCAATGGCAAGATGTGTCACCAAACCAGCCCCCAGGAACTGATGGATACCCCTCATTGTGGCGTCCAGCTTGTACAACGAACAACATCTGCTTGAATATCCTGCTTCTCAAGGGTTCAAGAGGGCCCAAAATGTCACCACCCTTGAGTTCAGGGCACTAATGGAAGCCATGCCTAGAAAGAGTTCCTACACATTTTTTTTTTAATGATTGCAGTGACTATCTTCCAGGCGAAGGATTTCAGGTCAAAGCACCAGTCTATTATTTATCAAGGAAACAGCGGAGCAGAGCACTGCACTTTGTCACTGCTTCAAACAGTCGAATTTACGCATAGAATAGAGCAGTTTGCCACCAGCACTGCAACGACGCTTTGTTAGTAAAACAAAATCCCCGCTATGCAATGCATCTGACAATAAACCCTATTAAAAACTTTGTACTATCACGATAAAAAGAAACGCAAACACCGTGGTGCCTACACACTCTGCTGTTCGAATTTCTTTTGATGGCGGTTTTGCCTGGGTTGTAAGAAAAAGACACTAGAGTCCTCCTAGAATGCATCACGGACAAAACTAGTACGATCACACCCCTAAATTTGCGTCAATTTAAAAAAAAAAACTGCGATCGTTATGCGGGTAAATATGGTATGCCTCTGCCGGCGGTTCGGAATGGTGCCCCAGCGTGCGAGCTGCGGCTGTCAGGTCGCCTTTGCCTGGCCTGTTTTTCCATGCACTTCACTGTCGAAGCGGTCTTGCGGAAATCGATTATACATTCATTTTAATGCGGGGTTATTGTGTGATGATAAACTGGTAACAAGGTTAGGATCTTAAAGAACCACGGACACCAATTTTAGTAGCATGTTTTCTTCTTTCAAATGGTGCATTACGATCTTTTACGATTAACTATAACAAGAGTCAAAGCATTTTCGTTGCGGCTTTGATGCGAAGCACATCAGGCCTAGCGACACCATACGAATGGCACGCTACTACGGCACCTGAGCCTGACGGGTGGCATGTCACCACAAGGAAACATGCATGAGTGCACCCATCCCAACATTTGTGTAGTGTAACTGTCCTTTCTGGCAAAAATGCCAAGCGCACATGATGAGGCATAGTGTGTTCGCGATTCCAGGCAGAGTCCGGCGCACACGACGATGCATCCGTGGTTGTACCGAGTGCTGCAGGCAGTTATCTCGTCTGTTAGCTCCCACTGAAACGTACCACGTGGGAAAAATTGTGCACACATAAGAGAGTTCTGGCAGAATTTTTTTTTATGGATTACCGGCTGCCAAGTTGGGGGATGCAGCTCTTACACAAGTATATACAGTATCCGAGTGAAAGTTTTTTTTTTTTTTAATAACCCGGCGTAATAAGTTAGGGGGTGTACAAATTATGTGAGTAAATACGGTACCTGTTGCTACTGTGATACCTGAACTAGATTTAGACACCAGTTAGCCACCAATCCAACTACTGTTTCTTCTCGGTGACCAACACCCATAGAGACCCACATTATGTTTCAGTGAAAGCCTGCTCATAAACTCCTCGGAGTCTGAACCTTTGATGTTTGCACAATTTAGAGATGCAATGGTGGTAGTTCTTACGTGTTTGTGGTGCCTGTTGGTGTCGAGTTGTTGGTAGTAGCAGCTGTGGAATGATTGGTGCCCGTGGTATCCTTAGATCCCTTGTTGGTGCCCTGGTTCTTGGGCGCACTGGGCACCACACCGTCAGTGCGCGTGCTCACACTTGTCAGCGTAATGCCACCAGCATCGAGACCTTTTTTTTCCTTGCGATGAATATGCTGCACTTCAGGTGTGTATTCCTGGAAGCCATATGCAATCCATCAGTCAAAATGCAAAGCACTACACCTTTATATCCACATTAATCCCAAAGTATCTCTTCACACGTTGTGGCATAGTGATCAATTGGTTTGGTTTGGTTTTATGGGGTTTAACGTCCCAAAGCGACTAAGGCTATGAGAGACGCCGTAGTGGAGGGCTCCGGAAATTTCGATCATCTGGGGTTCTTTAATGTGCACTGACATCGCACAGTACACGGGCCTCGAATTTCTCCTCCAAAGAAATTCAACCGCCGCGGCCGGGATCGAACCCGCGTCTTTCGGGACAGCAGCCAAGCACCATAGTGATCAATTGATGGCACAGTAATGCAAGGACTTTGGGCATGACACATACATCAACGGATAACTTTCTGTAATAAATATCAATATATATGTAAAAAGTGAACAGAAAAAATGGGCTTCTAATTGGTCTGTCACATTTTGCAAATACTGCACACACAACCTACATAAGCTAAAGTGCAGATAACCGAAAACTGAGGTGATCGTTTTCCATGTTGCTTTTACTTGCACTCAAAGTAGCACAACACTGCACTGCATTCAGCACGGATTCGAACTTCATTATGCAACATTTAGACACACGGAGAGGATGACCAAGCAATGCATTTCAGAAATAATGAATTAAATTAAAGATATAATTCCATTTATCACAAGCACACCTAGGTGTTTTAACATACTAAGATCTAGAGTAGTAGCAGTGTTACCACAGATCGCTGAATGATGAAGCAAAATTGGAGAGTAGAACATGCATGCAATTGCTGTGTCACATTCAGATGCAGGATCAAACAAGGCACTGCATGAAATTACAGCGATGTTAGCATAGGGAAAGGAAGACAAATCAATTGTTATGCATAGCATGGAGGACTAGCAAAAAGAAGTTTGAATGTTGCTCGGACCAACAGCATGGAAGGATAAGAAATACGAGTTAACGCATCCACAGATGGAAACCCAATTTAGCATGAGCAGCCACTTAATGAAGCACGGTACAGCAGAGGAACACAGAGAGCACAGCTCAAACACTCAACTGCTGATAGTCACATTGCAAAGTAAATGCTTCAATTAAAGCACCAGATAATTCAAGCTTGTTTCTTTCATACAGAAGTTACGGCTAGCAGTAGATTTCGTTTTGATACCACATGCGTCATGTGCAGTACTTGCCTGTATGGCGCAAAGGAAATTAAAACTAGTCCCTGTGACAATGTCAGAGCAAAGAAAGAAAGCACCGCAAAACTATGGTGCCATACACTGCTATAGATGGATACAATTTAAGACTGCAGTGAAGATTTGCCTGCACTCATGACCACCACAAAAAATTCCTCCGCGACAAGAAAGTAGCTCATTGTAAAGATTTTCTTGTTACAAGAGAAGCTAATTGCAACACAAAATTGTAAGCTCAAGAATTTCGACACATTTGTCTGGTTTAATATCAAAAATTACAAAGCTGGTTTTGTTTACTGTTGTGGCTGGTCAGCAGAGCAATGCAGGATGCCGTGAACCGGGGCTCATTGTTGCCAAATGCTGTTTCTGAATAGTTGTATCCTACTATGGGAGAGTCTAATGCTTACTGTAAGGACCTCTATAGGGCTTATTTCAAGAAAACCAATAAGAAAAATAACCAAACATGCTTAGGTAGAACCAAAAAACTGAGCAGTAATCCAGGGAAGCCGTTAGGCCTGTCCCTGAAAGTGATGCAACAACTGAAAGTAATCCCCGACTACTATAGAGCAGACTTAAAATGAATTTCAGACAAAGAAATGAAATGATGACTAAGGTGGAGATGGAAAGCATAAGCTGAATGCTGCAATCATGGAAATTGAAATAGTAGCCAAATGACATTCCCATTCTTGATAAACAGCTAGAAAGCACCGATGCGAACGTAAATATTGGCTAGAACAACCAGAACAGCTGCGCAAAGTACAAAACTACACACAAAAAAGGAGGCAGACATGAACGTAACAAGAACTTCGATGTAGTATATCTTTCCACCACTTAAGATGTGAGGCCACTTTTAAAAAGAAATATTTTTAATAAAATTCAAATTTTCAAATTTTGTTTCATAAAAATGCTGAATCATTCCTGAATGAACTGTAAAAAAAAAAAGTTTCTAAATAACATCGTTATGATGCAGCCAAATTGATAACTGCCTGCACGTTTTGATAAACCAAAACTAAACATTTTCCGGCCACAGAAACACCTAATTCTTGCGTGATCAGTTAATTTTTCTTGTTCGTTTTTCAGTTTAGACTAATAATAACTGTTCATTACCATCTATGTCTATTTATATATTTATAACTAAAATGCTCACGAAAGCAATGCAAGACGTTTGGAACACATTCAACAGTTATGTCAGGATACTAACACTGAAGTCTGGTTTGTATGATGGCTTGTGTCATTTCGAAAATGGCAACAGAGGTACACTAGAGGTTAGAAGCACATTAGGATCAAATCAAACCTGGTCCACTAACACTGAAAGCTTGTGTAACAGGCGACCAGCAACACGTATGAAAATTTCTTTTAGTGTACTGATGCCACAAGAAACACAAAATAAGTAAGCTGCCAGATGAGCAAAATCAAGGTAAAGCAAGACTAAGGAGGTTGGTTGGTTTATGGGGTTTAACGTCCCAAAGCGACTAAGGCTATGAGAGACGCCGTAGTGGAGGGCTCCGGAAATTTCGACCACCTGCGGTTCTTTAACGTGCACTGACATCGCACAGTACAAAGACTAAGGAGGAAATGAGCTATAGATAGGGAGGGTTCTAAGTCTCTGGGACATTGGTTTATGGCATTTGTAACTATTTCGAATCTTCTTCCTCGTTTTTCTCAACACACTCGTTTTGCCATTTCTCCTTACACGAGAAATTCTAGCCTTACAACTATGTACGAAATTTTTCACTGAAACTTTGTACACTTAGTATACATCTAGATGTGTAGTGAACCACAAGAAATGAAATTGTGCAATCTTTTTTTACTGCTTTGTTTTTTCTCAAAAGATGCCTACATGAAAACCATAGTTTTTTGTTCATTCCCCTATTACATGGATACAATTGATGATACCATAATTATTTTGGTTCATTGCACAGCTCCTCTCTTTATGTGCATAACAGCAAAAGCAATCTCACTTGCGATAACTAAATGTTATGACTGCTGGCGTCAGATGTACATATAGTGCATTAAAAAAATTAAAACCAAATTTTGTTTTCATTTGTTCTGACGTTTTCATCAGGACAAAACAACCTTCTAGTTTTATGATTCTATCAGGTATTAAAAAATTTTTCTGGAAAAGTCGACTCATACCTTAAAGAACGGTGGGGGGGGTGAGGGTCTTTTTTTTTTTGTCAACATATCTTGCCGATTTCAAATATGCATTTAGATTTCACATATCTCGCCCGCAAGGAAATATATGGCAAAATAACACACTAATTGGGCCAGTTATTACAGGCTCTTATGGTAATTTCTCAGTTAAGAAAATTAAGAAAATGCAGACATCTGCAAAGGCCCACCACACATACTAAGGCTAAGGAAAAGCCTATAAATTCATCTTGTAGCTTATAAATAAAGCCTGAAAGAAAAAACAATGAGGCGGTGATTAGCCCACACCTGACCTAACTACTAATCTTATGTTTTTGAGACCTGACGCTGCACTGTAACCCATGCACCTCTTCAGTGGGCTGGCGCAAAAACGATCGGAGGACCCCTGTTGCTAGGCCAAAAAATAGCCTGGCCATGCAGCTTGCTCTTCAGCTTCAGCACTCGCCTGTCGGCCTGTGCACTTGCCATAGTCCAATCCCAGCGCCGTGCTACTTTCAGACCCCGAATGGCACGTCGATGGTCATTTTTTTTCCTTTTTAGAAGCAGTCTCGTCCTCTCGCTCAAGTTTGCGTTGTCCTTACAGCACGCCGAAACTGGGCGCTCATGTACTTGCATGATGAAGCTGCCTCAGAAGGCTTTACCACATTTTTAAGTTTTTTTTTTTTAAAGGGGTTGAGGGGACTTTCATAAATCGACCTTCGGATAACTCAGGCATGTCTTCCGGTCCACTGAACTCCAAAATAATGCGGTTTTACAAGCCATCACATTTTTGTTGCCTGTCTCGTTTTACTGATTTAATTTTGCACGACAACATTTGCAGGTTAGTTACTGCTATGCTGCTGAATCAAGTAGTATACATTTCTGTGCACAATTTTTTTTTATACGGTGCTGAGTCACTCCAGATTTTTTTTTTAGTTCAGTTTCAAATACCGTACTCTATCTTTTTTTTAATTAAGGGCACAACAAGCACAATTTTTTTTTTTTACGGAGCTGAGTCACTCCCGTTTTTTTATTTTATTTTCAAATACCGTACTCTATCTTTTTTTCTTTAAATTAAGGGCACAACAATTTCTTGTTTATCATTTTCTGAAATAATTTGTTCGTACTAAACAGATGTGTGATTTGACATTTGCAGCTGCATTTTTATTTATATTCAATTCGTATTCGAAAATTGAGATATTTGCACATCCCTAGCAAATGCACATTTGAAGTTGGCACTCTATCATATATAGCAGCATGCTAAGTTTCAGCAAGGTATCTTGACAAATATAAAACAAGTTTCTAATAATCACACTCACCCCCCTTAATTCTATGTACACGATGTGCAAAATGCACAGCATGAACATAGGATGTTTAGTGGTACAGTAGGACATGCTGAGAACAATCTAGACTCTTCGAAGTGGATAAACAGCGGACGACTCTCCCGAAAAACTACCCTGCTAGATGTACACAACAAGCTGCAGGCCGTTTTGCAGAGGTTGCATGATGGAGTATTCAGTACTTGCCTGTTTTGACCCTCACAAACATTCAGTGTTAAAAATACTCCACTCCCATTCGTGCTGTTCACATGCCACTTAACTCTCACCGATGCACAAATCCGACAATTCCGGGGGACCTCAACTCTAAAGGTGATATGTACACTCTTGTGCAAATTGTGAATGCAGAACTTTTACTGGAAGTGAAACAGCTAGCAGCGATTCTAGACGATTATACCACCCTTTAAACACTGTACACAAGATGCTTTTTTATGTCCCCTCGCGAATGCAGCAAATATTACTTCTCAGAACAATGTGCCTGGTAGCATGTCATTCGCCCCCTTTTCATGCAGATAGGTTTTATGAACCATAATAGTTGCCTACTAAGCTTCCAGCATCACGTGCATCTCTGAAATAAACAGTATGAATCCCCTGATCTCAAGTACACAGCAGATAAATCCTGACGTTTCAATGTTGCATTTCCAGTCACTGTGACAGTTTGAAGGGCACGTACAAAATTTTGTGAAAACAATTACCACTGGCGTTTTCCACTGCAAGCAAGACTGCTTTTCCTGAGGCCTGCATAAACTATTTGGACAGAAATATAAAATTTCTGAAGAAAAGTGGCGGGTAACACCTGAAAAGGATAACTGCACCTTCATCCCACCCCAAACAACTTCACTTCAACTTCAACATAAGGCTCCGAGTTCCTGGTAGGGGAAAAAAAGCTAGCTGCATTTTCTGAATTACCATTCTAGATTTAACTGCTCAGTTGAACGACTCCAGACAAGCAGACAAATATCTCTGTTGCTGCATAATCCTGTCCAAAGTGTGCTTATACCGCTGGCCAAAAGATGTCGATGTTACAAACATTTTCGCCTGACCTGTGCCGCTTTAATTAATAAGCAATTTTGGCTGCACTGGTTAGTAAGTCACAAAGATGAAACACCAAAGAACAAAGACACAGCATGCATGCAGGGCCAGAAAGGCTGCCAGCTTCATCTGAATAAACGGCGAGACCGCAGACAAGTGCAGAGGCAGAAGAGAGGAGACAGAGAGAACAGCTGAAAGAGAAAAATTAGGCCATGAGAGGCACTGGGGAGTTTTTCTTTACAGGCAGCTCCTCGCCGATCTTGTGCTGGTTGACGAGGGTGATGCCGCTCTCGGGGATTGCTGCCTTCTTGCTGCTCTTGCCTACGATGTCCCGGAATTCCTCCGAGTATTCCTACACAGGGAGGGGTCATTACTGAAGGAAGCAGACAGCCAAAGAGTGCATGAAAAGCAACAAAAAGCGCACTCGTACATCTTTTCTCACTCAAGTGAACACAGGTGCTCAGCGCAAGCACACAGATGCAGAGGTGAACGAGGGAAAGGGGCAGATAGCACAGTAAAACCTCGCTGATTCAGACTGAGTGGAACAAAAAAACGTCCGAATTATCCGAATGTCGAATTATCGAATCGCCCCTCAAAGCTGCCAAAAACCGTTTGTGTGAAAGCGAACTTCATTTAGTGGAAACCTGGGATATTGTTATCCCCTTTTAAGGCGAAAACTGTGACAACAGCGGTTTCGCACAGTTTGGCTTTACTATGACAATTGCTACTTGCCAACCTCACATACCTGCCAACCGGCTTTCAAATTCATAACACCTTTGCAACCAGGAGGGGGGGAGCCAGCGCACTTTTTTTTAAAAGCAAAATGTCGCATTGCGTCACCTGTTTAGTGTATGACGCGCTAGTGTGGTGCTGCACGTTAGTAAACGCACAAATGGCGACGAGTGCGGAATTTCCGTGTGCTGGAAAAACGGAAGTATCACGCGGCCAGAATCGAGGATGTGCGCAATGTTTTCAGAGCCTTGCCGGAGTGGTAATTACGACACCTTCGATAAAGAAACGAACAAACAAAAATGTCCGCGACAACGCAATCGTCCTTCTATATGGTGTGTAGCTCGGCTGGCTGACTAACAAGTGCTGAGGGGATTTAGCAAGTGCAGCCAATAGCCGCCACCACTCAAGGCTGGCGGCAAAGCTCTGAAAATGAAACTAAGTGGCCAGAAACTTTACCAGCTGGCCTATTGTGGGGCTCTGCCTTTTGTCAAAACACCTGCAGTTGCACACGTCATAGGAGCACCGGAAGCTATGTAGCATGCACTTCAGACCTGAGGACGAATATTTGGGAGATCGGTTTGTCGAGCAGGTCATATCGTGACACGGCACTGCCTCAGCAGTCCATCCAAATTGACCGAGCCAGTGCCTGGGCATCCGAATAAACAAGCGCACGGGCGTTTGATGGGACTGGCGGCAGTCCGGATTATCCGAACTAACGGGTGTTCAGGAGAAAGGAATAAAGGTTTATATAGTTGGGTAGAATTAACCCGCAATACATAAGTGGTGCGAGCGAGGTTCCCTTCTCCACCTCAACCTATGTGGAGTCCTCTTCTATCGGACCCATCTACTATCTGTACAATGTTCCAGCTGCTACAGCTAATTCCACAGATCGTACATACATAGAGTTCTCGTGGTGGTGCAAGGTACCACCGGCAACAGTGTGGGTTTTTTAAATAGAATTTTAAAGGTTTTTCGCAAATTAAATTTTCCATAAATTTGGGGCAAGATTCATGAAATCGGAAGAGTTGGCAGGCATGCCACTACTGATGCAGCCTGTTTACAAGATTAACTGTCACTATGTAGTGGTATTCACAAGACTTAGCACACCCGTTTACTTTCTCTGCACATTCAATGACACAGATTTGTTCAGCTGAAAACAAACTAGTCCAGACAAAAGTAGGGCTTGCCCTGCAGCCACAGATTTATGTAGTACAAGGCGAGTCCACAAAAAAGGTATGGCTCACATTTGTTTCACTGTTCATAAATATGACATGTGCCGCTGAGTAAGTCACATAACACTGCCAGATGCTTTCCACACAGCACAAAGTGTCAGGTACTTCCCCGAGACCTCACTTTCCTGCCCCTGGCCCCCTCCCATAATATCTAGTGTTTACAGGGCTCTTTCAGAACACCTCTTCTCATAATATATGTTTTAGGCTTAAAAACAAAAGCTAATGCTTTCACAAAATATGCTATGTGCCTAAACAAACTTCGTTAGCAATAATTCTCAGCCAGAAGTCAAAGTTGAGGGCACTTATTTCCGTAGATGTAAAACTATGCCAGCATTAGTAGCTGCATTCATAAATCCAAACACAATAGGCACGTGGAGCAAAATGGCAACATTGCAAAAGCAAGGTTTGCAAACCTGACTTAAGAGTTGTGCAAACACAGCATATAAATGCATTACTACCCAAGCTGAATAGATACAGCCTAAGCAACAGTTCATGCAGCAAATAAAATGAAGCACAGAAGTTAAGCCTAAAAGAAAAGCACATAGCAGGGAAATAATATCGGAAAACATCTGATGCAGTGAAAGCTCCACAACTGCAAGCAAGTGAAAGTGAGAGAAAGCATTCTACAAGCTAATGCTCAAATGGAAAAAAAAAAACAGTAGTTACCAAGCACATACACAAAGGTAATTTGAACCTGGGCCAGTTCATTGCAGGGCGTGCAAAGTGGCGCAAGCTCACCTCAAACTGGGGCCAGTTCATTGCCATGCCAACACCATGGTTATTGGACCACCACTTGAGATCCTTTGATGCGTCAGCATTCTGTATTGTATGCCGATATTCTTCATAAATCTGGGGAAGCCTGCATGTCATGAAAAGATGAGAAAAATGTAACTGCACATTTATTTATTTATTTATTTACAATACCCCTAAGGGCCCTCGTGCGAGGGTATTACATAGGGGGGGGGCGATACAATCATAAAAATATGGCACAGGAATTTGAACAAAATACATGTAATAATGAATTAAAACTAGTAATGTACACAAATAATAACAACAAACAACGCAGAATAAAATACTCAGTAAATGCACATAATACAACAAAAATACCAAATCTGTTAGTTCGTGGTTTGCTTTAGCGAATGCTGAAACAATTGTGGGTTAATCTCAATAGCTATGTGTGATGGCAAGTTATTCCAATCTATTATAGTGCGAGGAATGAATGATTTCGCGTAGAGCAATGAACGGCATGTGATGCGTTTTATTTTGTTAACGTGGTCACGGCGAGGAAAGACTGCAGGGTGTGGCAAAAAGAAGTCGTCGTGGAGGGTGGGATGGTGACACAGTTTGTGAAGCAAGGTTAGGCGAGCGAAATGGCGTCGACATGATAGCGGTTCCAACTCGGCACGTTGTTTTAATGCTGTGACACTGGTGAAGCGTGAATAATCTGAAAAGATGAAGCGAACAGCACGGCTTTGCAGGGATTCAAGGTTGTTTATGATGTAAGCTTGATGAGGGTCCCATATGGCAGAAGTATACTCAACTTTCGGGCGGATTAGCGTGGTGTAAGGAAGTGTTTTTAAATGTGAAGGCGCGTGTTTGAGATTATGCCTAAGAAGGCCGAGTGCGCGATTTGCTGATGCTAAGATTGTGTTAATATGGTAATGCCAAGTTAGGTCAGACTGAAAGTGAACTCCTAGGTACTTGTAAGTTGTTGTAAGTTCAACTGTATCGTTATGGAGGAAGTAGGTTGTAGCAATTCGAGTGGAACGGTTAGTAAACGACATTAACTTTGTTTTAGATGCATTTAGAGACATTAGCCAGGAAGAACACCAAGCCGTTACAGCGTCAAGATCAGTTTGAAGTGAATGGCGGTCGGTTTCATTAGTAATATTACGATATATTACACAATCATCCGCGAATAACCAATTTGAGACGATACACACTTGGGTAGATCGTTAATAAAAATTTAAAAAAAATTACCGACGATTACGTTACTTCCTAATGCCAAATTTGAGCGCAGCAAATAAGCTGTTTCACCTTTTCGATAGTGAGTCAACCCCAGCTGCGGAGTTGGTTTCAGGGACAACGCCGCCGATGCCGACACAAACAATATGATACCCTCGCTTCCGCAGCGCTAAGAACCAGGTCTAGCCGTGGGAAGGTGGTCACGTATTCGTCGACGTGCCGGGGCCTACGTGAAATAACCGGTGCGTCGGCAACTGAAGAGCACCCTATCCGCCACACAAGAACAGGGGGGGGGGGGGGGACCCTTTCCTCCTCTTTCTGCATGGCAGCGCCGGTGTTCTATGCAGTCACGTTATCTTGACTCTCTAGCGGCGTCAGCGGCATCCAGCGGTATCAGTCGGTCGCTGCTAGCGCTGGGGGGATGAAAGGGGGGCGGAGCTGGTTACGAGGCCGACGACGACGCGAAACCCAGGAACGGACGCCAAAAAGCTGCGCTCTAAAAGCAGAGGGCCAAGTACACTTCCCTGGGGGACTCCAGATGTTACGGGGACAGAAGACGAGTTAAAGCCGTTGACAGAGGTGAATTGTTTTCTGTTATCGAGGAATTGTTTTATCCATGAAATAACGTTGGGATGGAGATTTAAGTTTGTCAATTTGGTTAGGAGCCTGTGATGGGGAACGCGATCAAAAGCTTTAGAATAGTCTAAAAATACTGCGTCAACCTGTAAGCCAGCGTCTACTGCGGAAAATATGTCGTTAGTAAATCCAGCGAGTTGTGTGTCGCATGAATAACCCCTGCGAAAACCGTGCTGGTATTTGAAAATGATATCGTGCTCCTCTAGATAATTACTAAAAATACTGCCCCGCAATGAGTAATATTGGTCAAATCTTTTAGGGGAATCCCCCAAGGTGGAGTTAATTTGTAATAAGGGAGTAATTACTCATTGGCATCCACCCGAGCGCAGCCATACGGCTACAAAGGAAAGCTATACAGCTTTCTCAGAAACTTCGCAGTTAAAGAAAAATTCGTCCTGGTCCGGGGTTCGAACCCGGGACCACCGCTACACCGGAGCAGTCGCTCTACCAACTGAGCTAACCTGGACGGCAAGCTTATGGTAGGGCGAGAGCGAATTGATCAATAACTCGAAGTGGGAGCAGTGTTGGTCAAATCTTTTAGGGGAATCCCCCAAGGTGGAGTAAATTTGTAATAAGGGAGTAATTACTCATTCGCTCTCGCCCTACCATAAGCTTGCCGTCCGGTTAGCTCAGTTGGTAGAGCGACTGCTCCGGTGAAGCGGTGGTCCTGGGTTCGAACCCCGGACTAGGACGAATTTTTCTTTAACTGCAAAGTTTCTGAGAAAGCTGTATAGCTTTCCTTTGTAGCCGTATGGCTGCGCTCGGGTGGATGCCAATGAGTAATTACTCCCTTATTACAGTGAGTAATATGTGTTGCCAATCTCAACATTGGATATTGTCCTAGATTTATGAGAAATTTTGTAACAGTGCCTTACTAAGGATTATGGTTCACTACACTGGAATTGTAAATTCATGCTTGCCTAGTTTGAACCACCCATTTCTTTCAACTGATGCCATGGCATCATCAATATCAAGTGTGCCGTATTTAGTACTTGCGTAATGTGCGCACTTTTTTTAAGGCTACAAAAAGGTAGTATGCAAATTACACAAAGATTCCATGACCACGTCCTGAAAAACAAAAACAAAAAACTCCACAAAGGTGATAATGTGCAATATATACTGTATATTGCCAGCTATACACCCTGCAGGTTTAGATTATCAGCAGTCAGTTGTATAAAGAAAAATTACAATGCTTTCCGCTATTATAAGTTAACAGTTTTCTGTTAAGGTTCAACAAGGGGAAGCTTTGGGCCAGTTGGTCTGACATGTTGGAGAGGAGGAATAACCGCGAACTTGACAGGACTGAAGAACGAGAACCGCTCGTCCTGTCCTCTTCTCGTTCTTCAGTCCTGTCAAGTTCGCGGTTATTCCTCCTCTCCTTCTGTTAAGGTTGTTTCTTTTTTTTTTTTTGAAACCCCACCTGCATGCACACTCAACTTAACTTATAAGGTGTAGAACACTCAAGCAATATGCCAAATATTTAAGGGACCCTGAAATGATTTCGGTGGGCATATTCTGTGTCAACAGATCTGTAGAGGTGGTCTTTGTGGGTATTCGAGTCAAATTTGAAAGCTCTGCGAGGACCCCATAATTCAGAACCCACATTCCCCAAAGCACTGGTGGGTGATTGCCAGCTACTGCGGATTTCACGCAATCTCGAAGTGGAACAATGCAGAGGAATTTAACAGATTCATTCGACACTACTGAAATACTCTCATAGGAGCTACCTCATGGTTCAGTCAGAGGCACTGAGCTTCCAATCCATTAGCCGCTGCTTAGACTCCACTACTCCTCAGGCACTTTTGTGGCCCAGGGTTGAATTAGGCTATGGCTATGTAGTCTGCATTCGTTCGACAGAACTTGTTCAGCACTGTCTGATCTGAACATTTCATCGCCCTTCCAAGTGCTGCTCACTCGGGATCCACAGAGATGTTGAGGCAGCCGTGGATGGCGAACAGCATCTCCTTGAAGAACTGCAGACGCCGCTGCTCAAACTCCTGGCACTTTTCAAACACCACGGTCATGTCCTCCATGTATTTGGCATTGTAGTCGTTGATCTCCTGCAGGGCCGCTTCGTAGCGTTCCCGAGTGCGCTGCACTTCCTCTTTGCACTTGGCCACCCGGTCCTGAAGCTTTTTGACCTGCAGCAGCAACCAGTGCGATCGAGTCGTCACAGGGAAGCGTAAGAACTAGCAGAAAACTATTCAAATGCTTCAAATGAATGAAATTCAAATAGAAGACTTTTTAGCTGAATTTTGTTCTCATACACTCGAACAATTCCCATCGAGGTCATAGAGTTGGGTCAGTGATACCGGTGTGACCTCAACTGGAAGAACCTTAACGGAGCCAACTACAATGAGGTCACAAAGTGACATAGTACAGCAGAGAAAGGATGCCATGACCCCCCATGTCAGCATGTCAAAAGCTACCAAATCTGATTTCTGAAAACATCTGTGCACTATCTAGCCCAATCTGGCATTGTTCTGGGCTGATTTCACAGCAAATAAGTATTGAGTGCAGTGATTTTAGCCCCATGTTCAATCAGTTTCGTAGCAGCACCGCTTGAATTTACTAATGCGCTCAGAGATTTATTGTGTTTGACCCATCCCGGCTGTCAATGAACAGTGAGCAATGCGCCTCATTTACTGTGATTGAACACATGACCGCAGCGATAGCCTATTGACTGAGTATCCGCCTCGCATGCGGGAGGTGCGGGGTTCGATCCCCTTTGTCACCGGGTGCCCACCGGTGATACAATGGGTACAAGCTTCCCCTGGCCTGGTGCTCGGCTTGATCAGGGTGAAATACTTAGGAAATGGGTCTTGAGCAAACGAAAATGCCTTGCGCCATGGCGCTCTTTAGCCGCAGATGCCCTTGCACCATAGAAATTCACTATCATCATCATCATCATGAGATTAAACACAACACACACATGGCTTGTGTACAATGTGTACTGTTTGTACATAGATTCGAACGGACTGCTGGCACGTAGTAAGGAATGGTGACAGGACACCTGTGTGCAAGTGGTGTAGCTGTGTGAATGTGCGCAAGTGGCTTTTTATGCACGGCTACATATAGTTTTTCTCCCATCCTTCCTTACTACCAATCCCCATCTTTGTTTGGCCTTCCTATCGCCCCGCCTGTCCTTTTTATTTCCACTCATCGCAGATCACATACTTAGGACAACAGGTAATGATTCCTGCAGCAGGTGTCACCTTATTCTTCTGTTTGGTTTTTTATTGCTATAAGACCAATACTATGCTAACAATCTCCTGCTAATCGATCTCAATCCCAAAGGTGTGTTAAAACAGGCAATTCACGCACGTTTTCTTTCTATGATGCACCACGACTTCCATCTTGGACAAGTTTTTTGTTGTTCTTGGTCACACCTTACACTTTTTATGCTGTGTGTCCTTTTGATTTTGCGCCCTGAACTTGCAAGTACTTTATATGTCATAGTGTGTATTTTCTTGCTCTCTTAAAGGGACTATGCAATGAATTCAAAATCGCTAGTAAGTGTTTTCAATGTTTAGGATGCTACACAGCATTCGCACAAAGCATGAGTCCTCAGAACGGAGAAAGGGATTTATTATAAATTTTAAAAAACAGTGTTTTTTAAAGTTCGCGGGCCGATTGGTGTGCTCGTAGTGACTGATTTTGGAACTACTCATCCAAGAGAAAGCGGTCACGACTCTGGAGAAGTTGGCAGGCCACCACATAATGCCCTTCACTGGAGCCGTGGCAGTCACGACGTCACTGGCACACTTCCGGTAGCCGTGAAAGTCATCTGCTCGTGTTGCTGTGCAAACCCCTCAGGCAAGTGCGAGCCAGCCAGATCCATTATTACTGACAACAGCAGACGAAAAAGAATCCGGCGTGCGCACGGGAAAGCCAGGAAGGCGAAGACCCATGTGTGGAATAATGGGGTGCGCCAACCAGAAGTCGCAAACCGAACATCAGCAGATGATGTATTCATGGGTGGGGCCGAGCGGGGTGCAGGCCCAGAGCTGCTTTATTTTTTGCTGGAGCCCGGTGTGTATGAGTTGAGGAGGGAGAGGAGGAGTGTCATTTTTAATCACCCATACCTTGAGTGTTAATGAAGCTAGCTAAAAAATTCTTGCATTGGGGTGGTGAATGATGGACTGCATCTCTCTCGTTTGCTTTACTTCACCTCAATAAATTTACGTTCTTCAAATTACTGGACCTTGATCCTGCCTGCTTGTCAAACTGTACTTAGAAAAAGTCGGAGCCTCGTCAAGCTGCATTTGTATATGGCTTTTTACTGTCGCCTCCTTCCTTCTTAGAAAAAAAAAAAGAAAAAGGTGATCTGACTTGGCCAAGTTACTCCACCACCACCACCAGGTTTCAAAGTTGGTGGGGCTGCCTCACCTGGTCGGGCGAGAGAGAGCTGTCGGCGCTGGCATTGCGCTCCTGGTTGGTGGCGGAGCGCTCCCCTTTGCAGGCAGTGTGATAGTCACTTCGCGCCTTGTTCACTCGGTCCAGCAGCTTTGCCCAGGGCTTCTGGGCCTTCTTGAAGGCCTCGTCGAGCTCCCGCCGCTCCCGCAGTTGCATCATAGACCGGTGAAAGTTCTCTTTCTGCCAACTTTTCACCTGCAAGAAAAGAAGCAGCCTGTACTGCAAGGGGACAGTGAAAGGCTCCACAACAACCATGGTGCTCTTAGCAGTATATGAACCCTCTTGTGACACATGAAACAGAGTACCACTGAAGGTTCCAACCATTCCGAGAAGAGGGCGCATAAAGCCCAAGCACTAACACTGGTTCAAAGCCAGATGAGAACAAATGAATGGGCTCTAAAGAATGTATTCCCAATCACCCAACCATTACATAACCACAGCCACACACAAAAATAAATGTGGGCAGTGGAAGCTACTGTGCAAAATTCTCAACCACCACAAATATTGCTAGCCAGCAAGGTTCTTCTATGAAGCACACATTCAAGATGAGCACACAGGTGGCAATTTATGGTGTAGGACTTTCAATATGATATGCCTGCCACACCACACATTAGGCGACAGCCTGATTGATTATGACAAAACCAGGCATGGTGCCAGCACCTCGTTACCCATTAGAGCAACATGTGTACCATGCACAGAACTGTTGCTCTCACTTGAAAAATTCGTGATACCATATTGGACCATTCACTATTGATTTTCTTATGAGCTGGAACCATGCACAAGCTACAACAAGACAGTAAACTGAAGTAATTGGTCAAACTGCCTGGCCAAAAATTTATAGTGAAAAAAGAAAAAGAGAAAAGATGCCCATTTGCAATTCTGTTTTCTCAGGCACACTGCACTGCCACTGTGTGCTTAAAAAGCTGTCCTCCACAACGCTGCGTGCAAGAAATCCCTCTCAGCTCAGAACAGCAAAAAGTCTGCATCTGCTGGTTGGCTACCCCCCATGTGAAAGGCTCCGTGGACAAGTGCAACGCAACCAACACTTCTGATATGCTCCCACGCACACAAATACATTGTTATTTTCTTACTGCTTCTTCATATATTTAGCTCTCCTGTTCTACTATATGCCATGCTCGCGGAAGTATTAAATGACACCATGTGCAAGTTTTACAACCGGCATGTCCTTGGGCACCACGCACCCTGGCAAAATTGGGAGCGAGGCCAAAGGTTAGACAGCAGAGAGCTCTTGACAGGAGCAACAAGTGGAATGACAGAACGATAAGGGAACACCAATTATGAGCGTCTCCAAGAAAATGACCTTAAGCGCTACTCCTTATGAACAGTTAGATTGCTTCTTTTTTGCAAAAACTTGGCTCAGTAAACAATGCTCAATTGTCACACTAACATTACTACATCTGATGGCACGGCAAACTACACGCAATGCTATTAAAGAAAATGGTGATGCACTGCTGGCAAACAACAGCTGCGCATTTTATTTTCAACATTACGCTGTCTTCCACTTGCCAGTTGATTCATCACCATGATGATTGGTTGGTTTATGGGGTTTAACATCCCAAAGCGACTCAGGCTATGAGAGACGCCGTAGTGAAGGGCTCCGGAAATTTCGACCACCTGGAGTTATTTAACGTGCACTGACATCGCACAGTACACGGGCCTCTAGAATTTCTCCTCCAAAGAAATTCTGCCGCCGTGGCCGGGGTCGAACCCGCGTCTTTTGGGTCAGCAGCCGAGCACCATAACCACTGAGCCACTGCTGCAGCTCATCATCATGATGATGATGATGATCCTGTCACTCGTGTTTCCTGCTTGCTTACTGCACATTAATCGCTCATACAAAGAAAGTGTCAGGGCAAGCAGCACGTGACGGACGAGAGGAAGGAACAGACCTGTGGGACGACTTCGTTGAGCAGCCGGTCGCGGACGCGCAGGTGCATCTCAGAGGTGCGGTCTGCCTCGAGCAGAGCCCCCTTCCAGGCGGCCTCAGTGGTGCCATACTCGGGGCCCTTGTCAATCTGTTCGGCCCACTTGCGGGACCAGGCGCGCAGGCCCTTGGCGTACGCCTTCTCCACCTCCGACCGCTCCTGCACCAGCTGGATCAGCTCACTGCACAGCCGGTGGCCATCCTCGGTGCGCTTGCTGGTGCGCTTGTAGTTGCCAGGCTCCCAGAAGCTGTCACTGCCCGCCACCAGCAGAGCCTCGTCACTGTGCTGCGACATGCTGACCACCGTCCCCTGCGCACGTATGTGATTGAGATGCAAACTTGAAGTACCACTGCGATTAAAGGTTGCAATCTATTTGAGACACTCCACAGCTGTGTACGGTTTGCTTCGCAGTTTCTCAATGGTACTCAAATTCCAGGAGGCAGCACAAAGCACTTAAAACATACAGGCACTGATAAAACATACGGCTCCTGTGAGTCTTAAGTGCCTTGAAGAAGGATGGATAGCTGGGTGAGTTTGTAATAATACATCATGGGGGGGTACAGCGCGAACAAGACGAAGGACGAAGCAAGAAGACACAGCGCTCGTCTGTGTGTCTTCTTGCATCGTCCTTCGTCTTGCTTGCGCTGTACCCCCCCACAGCGTCTTAAGTGCTTCTTTGGTGTGTTGTTCTTTAAGCTATCTTGTGGAATTTCGTTATGCTCAACCAAGTCCAAGCCCAAGTTTTAAAAAGTCCCGATGGTAGGCCAGACTTTAAAAAAGAACGACATGCTTAACACCCGCCAGTGTAACTATGAATGAAACCTGCACAATAGTCCCAAAAATTTTGTCCTTAAAGGAAAAATTGCCATTGTGCAGATATCAAGCCGGGAACCACTAGCAGACTAAAAAGGACAACTGTTCAGTGATGTGAGCAAATCAGTGTGGCTCAAAGACAACAATCCTAGAAAGCAGCAATCTATAACTTTAGGGAACACAGAAATACAAAACTGTATTGATTGTAGTCGTTCCCTTGTACTGTAGTTCAACAATTTGTGCTAGAATATCACAGAACTGGCTGTGTGCCCCGGCTTTGTTCATCTGGCTACTCCAGCCACATACAGCCAAAGATTTCAGTATTGGCAAGAAGACTATCACCATTCTAGCAGAAGCATGATACTTAAGACCACACTTAAGAAACTGTGCACATAGCCACGCACACACACAATGAAATGCTGAATTCTCAAAATACAGCAATTTAGAATGAAGTGAACCCCCATTTAGTATGAAGGTAATCTCGTATTTACCCATATTTGCACTTTTTTAACCACTAAAGTGTCTTCAAAGCATGTTGCTATCACTCTAAAAGCTACTGAAAGATATTCACAAACCCACACTGCAAGATAAACTAGCCTCATTGAAAAGTTTGAGCATGAAAGAATATCTGCACAAAAGCTTAGAGAGCAGAAAAACAAATTTTATTGTGAAGATGTAAAAGGTGCTGTTCAAACATAATGAAAGTGATAAAGAAAAATGGTTTGGTTTTATGGGGTTTAACGTCCCAAAGCGACTAAGGCTATGAGAGACGCCGTAGTGGAGGGCTCCGGAAATTTCGACCACCTGGGGTTCTTTAACGTGCACTGACATCGCACAGTACACGGGCCTCTAGAATTTCTCCTCCAAAGAAATTCTAGCCACCGCGGCCGGGATCGAACCCGCGTCTTTCGGGTCAGCAGCCGAGCACCATAACCGCTGAGCCACCGCGGCGGCTCGATAAAGAAAAATGAAATTCGGCAAAAGTCTTGTGCAAATAAGATTTGTAAAATTTACTCTAGGCTTTCAATAACACGCATTTTCTCTTACTTAGTGCAGAGATTTTTTTTACCAAGTTCAATAAGTAATTTTTTTTCCGCACGAAGACGACGTTTCTCAAAAAACATTACCTATCATTACTGGGCAAACAAAAAAACACAACACACATGTTAAGTGATGCAGTCAGGAATGCTGTTCTCACCAGTTCTTAAACTTCACGACAATGACCCAGTGGAAGCGCTGCCAACATCTGCTTTGTCAGCCCCTTGCTAGAGAGTCAGCTCTGAAAAAAGAAAAAGAAAAAAAAAAGTGAAGAGCACAATGTCACAAAACACACACTTGAGCGTAAAAGCCCTGAACTTCTAGACAAACCAAGGAAGCCAGATAAGCAAACACCCCACTGAAGAAAAAACGATTATATTGTAACAAAACTAATGCATGAGTGCAGGATTAGTACAGTACCTCTACTTATAAAAATCTGGATATAATGCCTGCATATACCACATTAGCAGCGGCATGCACATGCTGTACCATAACATGAGAAGCTCTGAAGGCAGAATAATTTAAGAAACAAACATATCAATGTTGACGTACACTAACAGCAAAGACAGAACTGAACCATATACAGAAACTTAACACCACAGTAACATGGGCACCTAAAATGACATTCAAAATATTACTGACAAGTTTGAGAAAAGCTCACTATGTTGACATCCACTGAAGTCAAAGGTGAGATGCCTTCCAGAGAACAGAAGAAAATAGAAAACCGAGACCAAGCACAGCACAGCTTCGCAACCTAGATAGATAATATGCTAAGAATGCAGAAATGAGGGCAAATGAACATGAGGCTTTGAAGAAGTCAGGCATTCAAAAACACATTCACCTGAAAACCAATGAGACTTGCACCTTATGATGCGTCCATAGGCCGCCCCTTTTTGCACAAACGGAGCTTACCACTCCAGAGACAGACACCAACACCCTGCCTTGTGACGTGTGTTACCATTGACGTTCCCTATCAGACAGAGTAATGCCAAGAATTCTCCAGCTAAAGCCCACAATGGCTTATCGGAAGCCTAGACCTGCATTTCTTTTTTATCTGCTGCAGCGCAAGAGAAGACGGATATCCTGATAAGGCTCAGTGTCAACTGAAGGCAACAAAGGAAAGAAGCTCCAAGCACACTATCAGACAGCATTGTGAAGTGAGCGCTTTTGCACAGACTACTCGCAAAAAAATGTGCCTTGTTTCAACAGAGGCCACAAATTATAACGGACTACACACTTCTTAAGCGTCAAGAACTTGCAGGAGCATTCACAGGGACTTACTTTCTAAGCAGCTGTAAACACCAAATCACTGTGCAGGGATCAAACAGCTGACTTAGCTAGTGCAATTATAAATGTTGCCTTACACTTGTTAAGACATAAGTCGCCGCAGCAGCTAAGCCGCTATGGTGCTCAGCTACTGATCCATAGAACAAGAGATCGATCCCGGCCACGGCGAAATGCTAGAGGCCCGTGCAATGTGCAATGTCAGAGCACGTTCAAGAACCCCAAGTGATCGAATATATCCAGAGCCCTCTACGATTGTATACCTCACAGCCTGAGCTGCTTTGGAACATTAAACCTCATAAAACCAAAACCAAATCAAAAATGTTACCCACTTTGTTACCAAAAATGTTACCCAGCTGTGCTTCATGCATCGAACCAGTCATTTCCTATTTTCAGATGATCCTACACTGTTAACCTTATGCCTTGCAGGTCCATCTAAAGTGATTTTGAAAAAACTCACAGGATGGTTACGAGTGGACAACGTAAATGTGAGCATTAACTGTGATATGACAGCAAAGAAATTGTCAGATATGTTCTGTACCCATCCTTGTTTGGCGGTGGGTTTTGAAGCAATCACTTCCTGCAGCCGAAGTGGATGCCCAAGCCACTAGGCCACCCGTCACAGTGGAGAGATCTGTTCCCTTCCCCAATGTTTGAATCCTGCCACCCGAGGCAGGTGGCACAGCTAACCCTCTCCCTCTTCACTCTCCCATTTTACCTCACCCGCTTCTCGCCTAAATGTGGAGGGGATTTCCCTTTTCCCTATGCTACCTGCCAACTGAGCCAGGTGGAGGTGCGGACGCTGACGACAGCGTGAAAATGAGGATGAGTTAAGATCCAACTCTCTCAAAAAACAGGACTCCTCTTCACGCCAAATTAAGAAGGACTTCATTGCAAACTGGAAGCACTGCAAGAAACTCTTAAGGGCCTTTGTCCTACTGGTCAGCCTTCATAATTTTCTCCACTACATTCGTGGATGATGCAAGCCATGGAGGAAGGAGAATTTAGAGAGGCCATCACGTGACATTTTGTGGAGCCAGAAACTAGCTCAGTGCTATGTTGTCCAGGTGCACTCGTTTACTCCGCAGCATGATTGCGTGTGCATTTCAAACCCAGCGAAGGAGCCGGCCTAAAGAGAAGCCAGGGCGAGTGACGCTTGGTTTCTGGCCAATGTTTCTGTACGGGAGACTACGGAAATATTTGTGTGAGACATTTGACTGCTTGCAGTTATTACTCTGGTCTGTGTCGTCTCCGCATCATCCCCGCTCTTTTGTTCGAACGAAACAGTCCGGCCTTGGTCATAATCAAGTAGTATTCAGTGAAGGTGCTTATCGCAACTGCGGTAAGGAACTTGCACTTTCACTTATTGCGGTGGCCCACCATGGTACGCAGTGTCTTTTGCGGCTTTTGCCTGCGTCATTTTGTGACAGTGGAGGTATGCTTCCCTGGGGTCCATGCAGGCTGCACTTGGTGACATATACTGGTATACTTGCATCCAGTCCATATCGTAGTCGCGCGCTAATCGCAGGGCTACAAGGTTAATTTCACCAGATGAGGTGAAGGGCACAAAAGTTTAGTTCAGTGAAATTGTGCGTAATAACGCAGTTGCTGCCAAAATATAGCAGAAGAAAAGAAAACCAAATCTGGCATACACTTTGCAGAGCATGCTTGTTTGTGTTCTCCCTTTTTCTGATATAAACTGCTACACATGGCACCACCGAAATAGAACTATTTGTTACGCTGCACCATGTATCATCTTTCGTTCCTTTGTTTTCGCTGTGTTTCCTGGTCCGAGCTGTGTTTTTCACGATGCTTCCAAACCAAACCATCCCACCTTAATGCAGTGCATACTGCTTTTAAACTGGAGCTTCCGGAAAAGTTGTCACACATGGCTACTCTGGAAGCTTCCAGTGGCCAGCTTGCTGGCACATATTTAATTGGCACTCTGCAACACTCATTTTTTGAACATAATGATGTTTGAGTTTATAGCTAGAATGAATTCAGAGCTTCATGCATGAGATCCCTGAGCAAGGTTTTTAATGTCTGGTTGTTTGCATGCTATGCTCGCGTAAAAGTGGCCCACATACTGGCCACACTTTAATCATGCTCTCTGGTACAACCTTCTTAGTTTTATGCCGAATGAGTGTGCTCATGTCTGCTTCTGGATGAGTAAAGAAAATGTTGCCATGCGTGGTCACACCCCAGCTTAGTGTTCAACCTGCCATTTAATGCTGCCCTTGATGCTGAATGCTGAAATCCGTCTTCATTGCATGTGTTTGGGCAGCTGGCCATGCAAAGTACTGTATTTAGCGTCATAGCATGTGTTCGTGTGGGTGGATGCACCACAACTTCTTTCTGATACAACACTGACAATGGGCAAATATGCTAGAAAGTTTTAGTTCTTGACCCGGAATGCCAAAGTTAAGCTCATAACGAGTTCATAACGGTGGCCGTGCCAACAGTAAATTTTGATTAGCAACTCCAAGCGCCAATCACTGAGGTGACAAAAAGAGGACTGACAGTGCCTATAGCAGCACTGCAGGGGAGGATTTATGGTTTGTAGAAAAAAAAGCACCAAATAGGACAGCACGCCCCTGTTATTCCTTCACCTCACTTCCAAACCCCTCATGGCTACATTTTCAGCTGCTTCTGCCTCGTCGTCTCTTCTTTTGAGCTGTCCTGTTCGGTGGTTTATTTTTTTCTAAGAACCATGCATCAACTTGCCTCGCAACATGTTTGTACTGAGGATTTATGGGAGGGGGTTTGTCCCTCCCCACCAAAGCCTGAAACTTTACTTAGGAAAACCATGCTGAACTCAGTTTTTTTTTAACGAAAAAAGTTCAAGAATTGCATGTTTCTAATGGGACCAGCCCTCCAAAAATGACCCCATGATCCACCCCTGTAGCACTCCCACACATCTAGTTGGGTGCATAATATGCAAGACCATAGCTAGTATCTTTGGCCTGCAGCATAAGGTTCACAGTGTCGTGCAGCTTTCCAAACCAATTATCTCTACTTGGTGAAATACTATTTGCAATGTCCCTGCGTGGTAGCACACTTCAATTGTGATCCAGGATACAGACAATAAAAGTCAATTTATTGTGCCTAATGGACGCTTCGAATTAAGTTTCTTCAACATAACCTCAGGGAACCACATTGAGAGTATATTCAATACTCTCTTTTCAGAAAGTACTTTTTATTCACAAATAACACTATCACAGGCCATAGGCTCAATAAACACATGTGATAAAAGCCTCCATATACAGTTATAGCTTTATTACACTACGAAAGCGCAGAACAATAATGTACACAAAATACATGAAGGGTGCTAAATGAAATCCAGAACCTAGCTATTTGGACAGTTTAAACATTTTTGCTCTCGTAGAGTGCGAAAATGTTTCGCCTTTTTTGCGCTTCTTGAGCATGACTTCAGCCAGAAAAGCAACTGCAAAAAGCTGCTACAAGAAACTAACGATAGCGCGCGAACAAAAATACAGGCTTGACCAGAATATGAACCAATACTCTTGAGCCTGGCAAGTCCCAGAGGCAAACAGCTTGCTAACTTCAAACGTTACACACTTCAAACCGGCACGCAGCTGTAAAGCAAGTTTGTGTGCTAAGAACAAAGCGAGCGCAGCTGCTTCCTTTACAATATCGATCTTCACCAGTGTCATGTCCCTCTGCGTTCACACTGGCACAATCGCCGAAAAACAAAAATGGCAGTTTGCTGGAGCATTGCAAGAACACGCAGAAGTAGCAATGAGGTTTCATTGCCGATGAAAACGGGAACGCGAATGACGTGCACACAAGGACAAGCACCCACACGTACACTGCATGCACAAGGCACAAAACATTCGCACAGTACGCTCACGACCGCTTTGTAGCACACGCCGTATTGAATCACTAGTGAACGCACAGCACGAATACCCCTCAGCAACAGTAGAAATCTCCCGACGGCGCCGATATGAAACACCTGTGCGATCGTTGATGCCAAGCACGTTCAAATCCGTGTAAAAAACAACGAGTTTTGACACAATTCAACCTTGAGACGTGAGCGAACGTCAGCTTGTGGGCACGACCAAAAACAAACTCGAGCTGTTAGTGAATGCACGCCTACGCTGTACCTGCCATGGTATGCCGCAGCCTACCGCTGCTGCCGAGATCATAAACAGCAACTATGACGCCGTTGCTATGGTGGCCCTGGACAAGGTGATGTGTCGATCGAGAAAAAACCACGTGATTTCCTCCACACTTTTCTCTCAAGGTGTATCTCTCAAGTTGTCCTTCCTCTATGATGCAAGCACATCATGTAGCACGTTTTTAAGGTTCCTGGATGTATTTAACCGTTTAAGGTTACCGGCCTAGATGGTTAATGGATCCAGGTGACAGCATTACTGAGCTCCCAGTGAGATCCACCACTGAATACAACGGAAGTGACGTTTCAGTCCATTTAAAAAAAAATGCAAGAAAACTGCACAGAATATAAGCACAAAAGAAAAAACTACCACTGCCACAAATCAGCCTTGGAAACAATGCTCTTGAATACCAAAGCGTGTCCGTGTTCATCCCGGGCACAAAATAAGATGGAAGGAGGTGGAGGATGAGGAGGAGAGACACGAGAGACTAGTCACGAGAGGGAGCCCAAAATATGCCAACGCCACTATCGCGCGGCGAGCGCCAACAGGAATCGTGCAACGATCGAGACCAGGCCATCTATCCTCGAAAGCGGGCGGTGTGTGAGGGAATGGGGGAGGTGGCACATGCGACGGGGGGGGGGGGGGGGTGGGGGGGGGGGGGGGGTGCTAGCGGAGTGCACCGCGCACTCATCACGCCATCGGCAGGCGTCTCTATCGAGCAGCAGCTGTCGCCGCAGGGCCTGCTGCTACAAACCCTCATCACAAGCAACGAGCGCACGCGCGCGAGCGGCGCCGACGTCTACGCGCTGGGGTGGGCGTGGATCGTAGAAAAGGTACGGGTGGAGGCAGCTCGGGGCGGCGACTGTGTAGGCGTCCATGCAGCTTCCTGTGCTGCGTGTCGTGCCGAACGAGCGAGGTGTCGTGCGCGACTCGATCAAGAGGAGGCTCGCCGCCGGGCAGGCGAAAAGCTCCCCCTATAGGCGACAGAGCCATCAGCGTCGACCGCACACGTTCCGTTCATCCGCCCACTTTCGTAACTCCGGCAAAACAAAGGCGGCACAATAAAGGTAAAGGGGTGAGGATGCACATATGGCAGAACCAGCGACGCGCCGATGGGCTGCCACAGCGCCGTGCTGTCGGCGAAGCAGAAGCTCTGGGACCAGCCCCTGCGCAACCTACCTACGGGACAATGCGAGGGACGGTGCCCGACAGAATCAGCTGTTCGCGGCTTGCGTAAACAGGCTGCGGCCTGCCAGGAGCTATATTTGCACCGAGCGCGCAAATGCGTTCGCTTCTGGACGGTCCGTGCAGCTATAGTGAATTCAAACTGGTCTACCGGCGCTGCAGCTGCAGTATGGCTTTGACAACAATACGGTACGAAGTGCTCACACGCAATGCACGCGGAGTGTCTTTATAGAGCATGAATGAGGCGGCAGCCATCAGGGGCAGCCGATGACGGCACCGAAAGACAAAGTATACCTTACTCACATAGGATAGCCGCTGAAGACAGGTTGCCATGAGTATCCTAGATCCTAGAGCATGACAGCAGGCCGGCGACGGAAGACAGGCAGCACAGCACTGAAAGAAGCCAAAGGTACAGACGAAGAGTTGAACTCATGCTTCAGGTAGCATAGTTTAACACTTGAAAGCCACACGTAGCAGTTAAGTGCGAATGCATAAAAGACGCAGCAGCGCAATGACTGCGCATGACCCAAATGCGAGCAAGCCTGCCTGCAAGGTGACGCGCGGAGTGCGCGAAAAACAAACGCGCGATAAGGGCACGCCCACGCGAGAAGGCGCATAGCGATCGCGCCAGGAATTCCGAAGGGCGTTTATCATCTCGACAGAGGCGCACTTCCAAGCGGTGTCGTCGCGCAACGTCGCTGCGGGAGACCACGCGCTTTGTTCATTCACGGGAGCCGAGTTAGACCGGTAACAGCTTCATTACATGTGACAACCCCCTTTTCACAGCTCCCTTGAGCTCCGCCGCTTGTGGACATTTTCGCCGCGCTGTCCCCCTTTAGAGGGTATTTAATCTGGCGCCGCCTTTCGAATACAAACAAGGAAAATGACAGCACAGCGCTAGAGGGAACGATGACACGGGCCTAATGGATGCGGGCACGCCCGTGGTGGCAGTTTCTCCTTTTATACTTATCGCAGTACCGCGGGCAGAAAGAGGGGGCGAAGCTAGGCCCGTCTTCGGAGCTGTGCCTCGGGAAGAGGCGGCGACTAGAGGTAGTGCGCGAAGGAAAAAAGCCAAGACTTCGGCTGCAAGACTTCGGCTACAAAACTTCGGCTACAAAACTTCGGCTACAAAACTTCGGCTACAAAACTTCGGCTACAAAACTTCGGCTACAAGATCTTTCCTAATCAGAACACACCAGATGATTGGTTTTGGTTTTATGGGGTTTAACGTCCCAAAGCGACAGAGTATACGAGAGACGCCGTAGTGGAGGGCTCCGGATAATTTCGACCACCTGCTATTCTAGCTTTCACGTGCATGACATCGCACAGTACACGGGCTTCTAGCATTTGGCTTCCACCAAAATGCGACCGCCGCGACGGGATCGAACCCGCCTCTTTCGGGTCAGCAGTCCAGCACCACAACCAATGAGCCACCACGGTGCGCTACGCACACCAGATGGTAAACTCGTTGGTGATACATTTTCCAAAAGATAACAGGGCGAAAAACACAGGACAAGCGCTGTGCTGTGTCCCTTTCGTCCCCGTTTTTCGCGCTGTTATCTTTTGGAAGATGAACTCATTTTATTATGCGCTTCACGACGGTAAACGCAGCCGAAAAGTGGCTATGTGCAGACACGCCTCCTGCCTCATACCACGGGCAACGGCCACCAGATGACACCACAACACTACCAAGGAAAAACCAAAGTGCTCTACAAGGATTTATTATAACGACAAAACGGACGAAACATCACCAGACACCGAGCGCAGACTATCAACTGAGTTTATTCTCGAAGGGGCTCATATTCGAAGCCAAGCAGGAAAGCTTTGTGAAGACGCAGGCCTTGAGAAGTTAGGAAAAGCGGCTAGAGACAGCACGCGGCTCTCGCTAAAACCCCTTTTCTCGGTTAAAACCCATAAACTGGGCTCCCCTTTCCGGACAATTGTGGAAGATCATGGCACATGGCAACGAGAGGTGTCTCGATTCCTACAAGGGCTTTTGAACCTGCTACAATTGGGTCCCATTTCTGATCCACAACTCAAAAGAGGTGGTGTGCTTCCTCAAAGAAGACCCAAAAGTGACGAGCTTTCCATGAGGATCCATAGCGTACAATATTCAAGGGACACAACACGAGCGTTAAACTTCCACCGAACGATCTCTATTTGGCGCTGACAACCTCCCCGTGGCCTAAAAGCGAGCGTTGGACAAATTTATTGAAGGTCGGTCAGCCCGTGCGTGGTGCACGCGCGTCGGTCATCGAGAAGGAACTCAGAAGGGTGGAGGGTTTAAAACCAACTCTTTACTTAGCGGCAGTGGGATAGAGGGGAGGTAACGGTAGAGGTAGGAATAGACAACGTTACATAGGCAAGAAAAGGCAAAGTCCGGCGGACAGTCCACATACGGGGGCCGACGCGACAACGCCGGTTGGGTGGATGTCGATGCGGCGATGGCTCAAAGGCGGAGGGCCTTGTCTGATGGAATGCGTGCCTCGGCTGCGGTTATTCAGCTCTCAACGCTCGCAGACACACCACCCAAACTCTTTCGCTGCCTATTTCCTCCCGACTGTCCGCAGCTCCCCGCGACCCTGACGGGTCGGCAGGGCACTTCTTCCGCCCTATGATCAGGACGCTTTCCTCTCGTAAGGGAGGGCAGGAGGGAGCGCAAAGGACATTTTCCATGACAGCCGTCGCCGAGTAGGCCTAGCCCTGCATGCTCGGATGTTGAAAAACAGCGCATCCGCACCGTCCTTGAAATCGCCACGCTTCCTTACTCCTATGTCGGTGTTGTTCGCCGATGGCCGAGTTTCGAGAGGGATGCAGACTCCTCTCTCCCAATGGGCCACGTCCCGTTGGTCTGTGACACATTCCAGATCAGGTGTGACATAAGGATGGGTGAAACTATTGTTGGAGTATGTGTTGAGTGCTGAACTATATTAAGCGGGTTCATGTTTGTTAGACAAGCCTGAACCAGAACAACAAAATTAACTTTTCGATTTGTCGACTTCGCACATCCCAACGCGATTTGCCCCAGTATGTGTTGTGGGAGTTGAAATCTCCTAGTAGCAGGTGTGGTTCCGGAAGCTCATCTATTTGACTTTCAAACTCTGATGCACTGAACTGGTAATCGGGCGGAATATATACAGAGAAAACCGGCGGGGGGGAACCACTCCAGCTCTCGCGTCACTCCAGGTTCAACCAGAGCTAAACCACAGCCAACTTTTTTTTTTTGTGAGTGTGGCGATAAACTGCATGACGTATGCTTTTCCTCTATCAGTTTCCTTGACAGAATGTTTTCCAAAAAGAAAAGCCAAACTAAACACTACCGGGCGAAGTGACATCCCCTTTGCTACCGCGGCCAGCGAAAAGGCGTCGGCCCTTTGGCAGCAAAGTTACCGGGAGGATTGGAGGATGATTCAGTGCGAGCTGGTGTGGTGCACGTTCATCTTCCCCGCTGGTGACACATCTTGGTACGCCTCGGCAGCAAGCCGTGTCCAAAACGCTGGCATTCGAAGCACCGCCTCGGATCTGGTACACAGGGGCGCACTTTGCAGCGTAAGAATGATGCGTGAACGGACTCAGAATGCTTATTAAATGTTAGGACAACATGCTTTGTTATTATCGCTGAGTTGTTTCTCCTAATTGCGATCCTGCGCTGCAGCAATTACTCCTCGCTCAGCAAGACTGTCTTTGCGTCAATGCTTTGCAACAGTTCATCTCGGAAACCACTCTGTTCGAGTAATGACGGGCGCGGTGAGGTGTAACCTGCACATCCAATTCACCCATGTTATGCTCGACGCCTAGCGAGGTCGACTGAGAACCGGAAATGAGCGGTTTCCTCGAGCCAGCCTTGGTGCAATGGTGAATGTTCCCCCTAGGGTATGTATGGCCGGTGAGCAGACGACGAGGCGGCGAGATGCGCTCGTGCGAGCGAAGCAGCGGCGTTCGGGGTCAGTGACAAACCATCTGCACGTAGTGGACGGCAAATAAACAGTGGTGAGTCGTCGCCGGAGAGATTAGATATGGTGTCGCGCAGTTCAGTATAACTCGATGCTTAAGGGCGTAGGTCGACATATGTGCAGCACAGGGTTAACCCTCGCTGTACAGAAAGAGCGAGATGACAGGGTATGTGGGAGAAAGGCGATAGGCAAGAGTAATGTGCAGAGAGGGAAATGGCATCTGGCTGATTGCCCCTGGCCGAGTCAATCCGGGAGTGCCGCGTATGGGAAGCAGGGACCGAAGCGGAGTGCTGCTTGCCCCGAGGAGCTTCGGCGTCTGCTCAGCCACGCACAGCCGAGGCGCGGGTGCTCACACGTACTCAGGAACCCTCGCAACGCACCAACACCGGCTGCATGTTGCAGTGCAGGGAAGCAACGCTCGGAACAGCTTTGCAAGCAGAAACAGAGGCCTCATTCACGCCCAGTGCTTACAGGCGTGCACGACTACTGAACCCGCGCGCACGACGGCTGACTGGTGTACTGGTGACTGGCGTACTATGCACGCCCTGTTCAGTAGACGTGGCTTCGCTCAACAGAGAACGAGTTGAAGGCCAGAAGATGGTCATAGGACTGCGCACTACAGCGACCGACCTAGAGAGTTTCCAGACATACGATGGAGGCCCGCTAGCCGCCAAGACAGCCGGCCCGCTGCCCAAACAATGGCGCCGAGCTGTCGTTCAACGATGACGGCAGTCATTCCCGATCCGTCACACGGCACAAGCGCAATGAAAAAGTTTACCCAGAATACGAAGAACAACGTAATGGGGGGCCAAACCAGAGGGGTCAAGGGTCAGCGGGTCACGCGCAGCCACGAAGACGAAGCGGGAGTTTGCAAATGGAGCCACGCGGGGCGAAGTCGCCAGTCACGAACTCCGCTGAATCGCGCGATTCCCCCATGCCTGGGACGCTCAATACGACGTCAGCCGCGGCAGGAAGAATGCTTGCATCCAGGCACGCGATGCCCTTGGAGGGTTCACTGACAGTCCGAACAAACTCGCCCGAAGAGGAAATCTGGCTGTTTCTCTCCGCACAGTTACGCGGCCGCAGTGTAATCGACATCGAAATGCGCGCGCTGTCTGGACACAGTGTTATCTCCCCACAGCGAGCCATTTACAGACCTTGCTGGGTGAGGTGCGACGGCAGCGATCCATGACACGTTGAACACTCGATGGTAGGACAAAAATGTCTACCGCAGCTCAGGCTCTCATTCGAGTGTTTGTTTACGCGCACATGGCTCCGACGCGTCCCAAGTGCAATCTCCTCCCGGGCCGGGACAACTGCAGTTATCATGGGGTGACTCAATTTCTCGTTGACCGCCACAACAACCGTTAGAGAAACACCCAGCGACTTCCAGAAAGTAAGGTGCGAGAAACCCTTCATGCTGTGCCGAGAGAAGGGATCCAGGCATATGCGTCGGCTGATGATCAATGAGTGGAGTTCAAAAGAGGAGAAACGCAAATGAAAGTGCGGAAAGAGCGGTGTCCAACAGTTCGAGGACACGAGGTACAGGCACCTTTATGCGAATGTCCTTTGAATTTGTCAGCGTCCTGATGTGCAGGTGCACACACAAGTTTTCGGAAGACTGAAACAACGAAAAAAAAATTGCTGACGGTCTAGCCTGGTAGAACCTAGAATAATAGTACGCGAAAGCTTCTCGCATGCTGCCGCACGGGTTGTGCGTGAATTTCTGGTGAAACTCCCAAATTCACTGAGACTAATCACGTGGTTAGTCCGTTCCGTCTCTCTGTGCGCTCGGCTCGGCGCTACCGGTTGCCATGGAAACTGCGCATGCAGATGTGGCTTGCGCCCGACCCGGAGAAATGCTCCGCAGCTAGCGTATAGTGAAGCTTTCGCTTCAAAAGCCGAATTTCCTCGCATCTGAGGGGTGCACTGGGCAGACTGGCCGTGGATCAGGCACAAAGCACGCGCTTCCATGTCCAGAAAACTTCTGCGGGCACCTGTACGCACAAAAAAAAAAAGACCTTTGGAGAGCTTCAGCACAGAACGTTAGAACCTTTTGCAACTCAACTGCTTTCGTAACAGTCCAAAGTTGCACCGTGGGCAATGACTACGAGGCGTTTTCGATCACCTGCGGTTCTCTAGCGCGCACCTCAACCTCGATGCATAATCGCGTTGAAATCGCTTTCACATGTAGTTTAACGCCCTTAACGCGGAATTCGGGTTTCGTTTTGACGCAACTGTCAACACGTGAAACTGGAGCATCACGGTGCAGCAGTTTTGCAAGCGTGGCACACCGTCAATGTTGCCGCGCGTGGCAGGCGAACGCAGAGCGCATACAAAACGCAAAAATTTTACCGTAGCAGCGACGCGCGAAAAAGAGTTGTTTGCACGCAGCGAGTGACCAAACGAAGTGGGGATAAATAAGCACCGGAGGCGCGACTATAGCACATCGCAATATGCGTTAATCCGCTTTCTTAATCATATGGAGGCTAAGAAAAAAAATCGTCGGATTGCAAAGCGATATTATGCCTTGTAGCGCGGATACAGACGGAATAGACTTGCAACACATGTGACGCTGCCGAAACTCCCTCCTCGAAGCAATAGCGAGGGGGGGGGGGGTTACGAGCCTACAGCAGCCAGTCGAAAGCGGGGAGCGCATTCCACTGTTATAAAGGCACAACCGTCGGTGCGCTGGTCCGGTCACCGTCGGTAGGCTGTGGGTCGTGCTTATAAGAGCGACTGCGTACACCGGCAATTTCCTCTGAATAAAAAAAAGAGCGCGCTCAGTTTGTTTTTCTTTTTTCGCCTTTGCGTGCCTTTTGCTCGCTCCATATGCTTTGCCAACGGTATAATCAGGCACGCCACGCAGCCAGCAGCGGTCAAAATGAGGAGGTTGACGCGCAGTTCAATTGAGACGTTCGGCGAGTACTGCATGCTCTCTCGAGGTTATGCGCAGACTGGCTCGCCCGATCCCAAAAGGTAACACCCGCGGCTGGCGACCTTCCAGGAGGGGGAGAAAGATTTGCAAGGAGGGCGCGTTTTGCGAACACCACCACCACCAACGGCCGGCATCGGCTCAACTAAGAGCAGCTGTCGAACTGCGCAGTGGCCACTGCTGTCGCCGTCGTCGCCGCCGCCGCCGCCGCGCCTTCGGGTTCTAATTCGCACTCGGTACAAGCTACAAGCGTGCGAGCAGAAAAAAAAAAGGGGGGGGGGGGGGGGAGAGAGAGAATGGACAGCTCGTACAGTAGGAATTGACCGCTGCGAAATGCCGCCCCAGAAACCAAAACCCCTACGCTGTCACCCACCTCTCCACCTAGCTCCTTTTTCTTCTGCTTTGTGACAGCCGCGGGAGACCATACAAGAAATAGTTGCCGTATGTCGCTACTTTGACTTTCGGAAGATGAATAACTTTCGAACGATAAAATAAGCAATGAGAAAGAGTTCATACGAACTAATGAAAATCACGACCTATACAAGGCTGAGTGCTTAGAAGTGCGTGGACCAACGCTGCCCAAACAAAATTGAGGATAAAAGAATTGCCCGAATACTAAAGCCCCGCTGCAGTATACGTCGATTACAAAACCGGTCTTGTGACAGCTCAGCATGGCCCAAGATGGATGCACACTAAAGAGCCTCTTGAGAGCGATCTGGATACGGCCGGGTAAGTGGCCCGAACCCGTGGCCCGAATCGATGCGCACCATAGCGACTTACAGCGGTTGCTGGCCACTAAACAAATGCGCTTCAAGGGTGAAAGCAGCCCACCCAACCTCTGCCCCGAAACTTGGATTCTATCAAAGCGGACGAGGGGCACATGTAGGATCAGAGTGTAGGATCAGAGTGGACGTGCAAGTATACGCGCGAGAGTGGGTGCCTTTCCAGCGTCGGTCCGTTCATGCGCCCGCTAGTGCGGGTGTAGTCGACTGGAAGCTCGGCTTGCGCGGAACATTATACTTGAGGAAACCGCCGACTACACGGCTGATCAGCAGACGCTCAGCGTAGTAATCCTGCACAACTCTATAGCTAGTGCAATGTCAATACTGATGGACCGACTTAATGCTCTTTATGCAGTGTACTGCGTTGATTTAAAATGATATTTATTTTTCAGCAAGAATAATTGCATTCATAATATCGCTTCTGTTCTATTGCGCTACAAATACAGTGCTAAGATGACATGACACGACTACTTTTTTTGTCTACTTATGGCTTCAGCTCTGGCTCCGTTTAACATCTGCCCAACGGCAACTCTGGCTGCCCTGGAGTAGATTTCCATCACTAAAAAACATAATACTCACGGTCGGCAAAATTCCCTCTTCGAAACAAGTTGCGAAGATTTTAACCGAGGATTCATCTATTTGCTAACCTCAGGACCTCCAATGCCCTTGGGCCCTTCGTTTTCGGATAAAACCAGATTTTTGCACCCCGCGCAAATTTCTTAATGATCAGGTTAAACCCGATTTATACCCGAAAATAAGCCTTCTAGAAAACTTGGTTTCCGTGTGGACAAAGCTGAGGACACTGCAAGCAAATTAGTGCGTACATCCGAGGGGAGTTTACAATCAAGTGGTGAGCTTCTTTTAGGGCGTTTTACTCAAGAGGGTGCTAATCGAAGCCATGGAAGCGAAAAGGAAAAGTGCGGGCGCTGACCAGACGTCTCATCGGCAGCACTAAGTCAAGCGCCGCCCAGTCTAATGGCTTCGTGCTGCAAGGCTCGTCTGCGTTTAAAATGATCGCATTTACGCTTAATGAATGTTGTCGCACTGAACAAAAAAAGAAAAGATTGGCGTTTCACGGAGGCAGAATTGCTTTGCAGTAGATGAGAATGTGCGCAGAGAAATAATCATCATAAATGAGAAAAAACAAATATCTGGTTTTATAAAAGGTCTCTGCAGTGCAGCCTGCTATTTCCATATTCACAACACCATGTGCAAAACACGGAATTTTATGTACCGCATGAAAACGAGCGCTTATAGTGAGACAAAACATTGTCCGCTAAAACTAGAATTGTGGAACCGTTTGCTTGAAAACACGATTTGCACCCGAATTTAAGCAAAAAAAAAAAAAATGCCCGATTTCACTGTCCAAATCGTACTCATTCACTCTAGAGCATAACACCCCTGTTAAGCGCGCAATATAAAGTGCACTTGGGAAGAGTGTCAGTTGCTAAAAGTGTCGGAGTGCGTTCAAAGAACGCACTGTAAGGGCTGAGTGCGTAGCCTCGCCAGCAGCGACTTCAAAGGCACAATATGTATACTGCACAAAAAGTACTTAAGCTTATTTTACACGCTATAACGCTGTATTTAGAAAAAAAAAATTCGTTCGCTACAGCTACAACCGAAGCAACAAAACCAAGGAATGAGCTCAGATGAAACATCGCTGCGCGCCGCCTTGTTTGTTGCCGTAATACTGGATAGTCTTGGCTGGTCTTGGCTTTTCTTCTATTTCTTTTTTTTTTGCATCGTTAAAAACTGTTGAACTTCGTCTTACTAGCACTATCACGTTAAGCAATCAATCATTATGAGTCCTTTTTCTTTTCCATCGACCTCTTCAGAAATTCCGCTCATTTTCTGTCGCCACTGAAACACGGAACACAGCGCTGGGTTTCAATGTGTCTCTCTACGTCCCTGCGTCCCAATTTCACGCTGGCCCATATATGGTATAAGATCAGCCCCGCCAAGAACTCTCGACGCAACCCCCCCCCCCTTAATTTTGTTTCGCCACAACGCGTGATGGAATCAATTCAATTCAATTCAAGGTTTATTTTCCGGTTTACATTGCAAGGCTTTCAGGGCTAAAAGCTGCTCTGGGCAGCTTGACGTGGCCACTGAAACCTTCACTTGGCTTTTACAAAACGACAAACAGTGGAAACGCAATAAATAGATCACAAAACAAGAGCAGATATAATACAATACAAGATATAGCTGAAAAGCAGATGATTTGAATCCCTATTTATAATGAGAAATAGACTTTTAACATCGAAGAACCTATTCTGACAACACATAATAGATTGAACGATGTCGTACTCTGATTAACATCACATCAAAAAACAAACACAGGAAATCATATGACACAGTAAGAAAAAAAAAGAAACGTTACATATTTACAAAATACTGCTGCAACTGTTTCATTGTCAGAAGTTCTGTGTTACGTAACCGCGGCTCACGTAACGCGGCGTCAGCCGCCGCCGACGACGAGAGTACAGTTTTTCCTCGCGGCGGGTAGCTCTAACGACCAGAGATCAGTCAGCGTAAGCTAGATTAGCGGCAAAGGGCAGCGCGCAATACTACGATACACTAGAGGCCAGCGGCTCCGTTTTTAGAAGGCTACTCAGTATGCTAGCTGCGCACGCCACATTCGCGAGCCAGAAGACGCAACCTTGGCGGCAGGCGCAGCTCAGTCGTTCACAGCTGGGAGGGAGGGGGAGAAGTGGAAAGGGGACGGCGTGCCGACCGCATTTTCTCGGCCACCGCCCGGAGCCATTGTCCGGCCGCGTTCCTCCGCGCGGTAACTCTTTCGCCTTTGTTATTTCTGCCTTCTTCCGAAGAAAACAGCAGCGCGCACACAACGCGGACCGGTGGCAACGGCCACTGCAGAAGCGAGGAGAAATCGAGCAGTTTCTGCGGGAAGTAGACGCGATTCAAAAGGGCAGCCGCGCGCTATACGTCAAGCCAACTGCGCCGCACTCCGAATCGAACTCGAAAGCGCGCGGCATCGCGGATACAGTGCGCGGTTTTCCAAGTTTTTTTTTTTTTTTTCTTAATATACCCAGAAACTCCCTTCACGAACGCAGAAAGAAGATCTGATATACGCGTTCCTCTTCAGTGTTATGTTTCGAGGGAGCCAAAAACAAAGCCGCCGCGCAGTGCACGCACGCGGACATGCACAGTTACGGAGAAAGGAAACAAGATATGATACGAGGAACGGATCGCCATCAGGCCTTGTACTGCGGCCGTCCCTTACTCGGTACTGTATATGTGCCCACAGAGAGAGAGCGAGAGAGAGAGAGAGAGAGAGAAAGCCAGCGCTTCTGAAGAAGCTGATGGTTTCAGTGCAATAACAGCATCCTAGCAGAGTGTCGACGCCATGCCCTTCTAGGCCTTGGCAGACATGCAACGACAGAAAGTTAGAAACGCAAAGTGGACTCGTTAATTGTAACTTTCGCTTCATTAGAAAGCCCGGTTCATGCGAACTGACACTTTCGTCCCCTCAATATCCAGCCCCAATAAGGAGGACCAACTAAATTCGAACTCCGCAGATTTCGAACAACTTTTCGGTTCACCTCCGAGTTCGAACTGTCGAAAGTTGACTGCAGTATGTTCGGTCCATGGTTTATGGGGTTTAACGTCCCAAAGCGGCTCACGATATGAGGAACGCTGTAATGGAAGGCACCGGATAATTTTCGAGCCCCTGAGGCTCGAAATGCGACCACCGCAGCCGTAATCGAGCAGTACGTTACGAAAGCGCTCGCACATGCTGTACGCGTCTTTCTCGCTAGTGTAAGCTGCCCTGTCAGCTATAAAAAAAAAAAAAAGGTTCAATTGAGATCACTGCAACCGAGTGAATGGGACGCGGATGAACTGCCTTGAACCCGGCACATAAAAGCAACCGACAATACGTGTGTACACGTATACTGCCTAACAAACAGACTACATTAGGCTCCGGGCAGGGCATCAAACCGATGCATACCTTCAAGGAAGACAGGACGAGCAAACACAGAGAACAGCACCCCGCTGACTTCAACGGACTCCACGTGTGTGCAGCAGCTCACGCTCGCCTGCGCACCGGGCGGCGGCTGCTGTTTTCGATATTGGTTGCGTGTCGCGGCATTCCTGGGGGGGCTGACACCTGTCGCCTGTCCGGCGGCCGGCTTTTTTTCATTAAAATTCCACGCGAACCTCGTGGCGCGGAGACATCGGGCAGGGCTATAATACACAAGGAAAACTAGTGCGCAGCAGTACTGCAGCCTGCTGCGCCTATACGTCTGTATACTACGTAGTCACGCTAAAAAAAACACCGCAAGGTGAAATCGCCAGCAAAGCCGTACACGACACAAATAGCTATATAGTTTACAAGCTGGAACCCAGCCTCGTGTCTTCTTGAGTCCATCGAGCAAATTTCCACCTCTTCCCACAAGAAAAAAAAAACTATATTTTAGCTCTCCTACACAAATCCGCTAAATTCCTTTGCATTTCTACTTTGATTTAAGGACAGCCACGGTGTAGTCAAACCCCAAGCGCCTGAATCTTTGTGGCGGCCACATTTACAGGCGAGAGTAGAGATCCCGACACTACACAGTAATATTATCTATTGTTACTTTTCGCCCCGCCGCGGTGGCTCAGTGGTTATGGCGCTCGGCTGCTGGCCCGAAAGAGGCGGGTTCGATCCCGGCCGCGGCGGCTGAATTTCGATGGAGGCGAAATTCTTGAGGCCCGTGTACTGTGCGATGTCAGTGCACGTTAAAGAAACCCAGGTGGTCGAAATTTCCGGAGCCCTCCACTACGGCATCCCTCAAAGCATGAGTTGCTTTGGGACGATAAACCCCAATAAACCTAAACCTATTGTTACTTTTCATTTATTTATTTACATGATACTGCCGACCATTTTGGTCCAGGCAGGAAGGGCAAAAGTACACAGGAGGAATGTTTAGAGTGCATTGTATCAGCAGCAGTTTAGACACATACTGATATGTTTCAAATTTCATGCATGCAGACATAAAACACTTAGATAAACATCTTCGTCACCTCTAAAATGATCACAAATGCAAGCGGTAGGAAGTCACTCTCAATGGCCAGAAAATATTGTTAATGACCTTTTTGAGTTCACACCTGAAAACTGCTTCAGTTAGTAAGTTCCATTCACATATTAGTTTTGGAAAAAATGAAAACTAGTGGAAATTCATTTTTGCGAAGTGAGGAGTCACGTTTTAGTTGTGTGCGCGTGTCGCGTTTTGAGAGTTAACGATGACGCAACAAAAGGTGTTGACGAGATGCCAAACTTTCCCTAAATCAAGGAGTGCAAAAATTATATCCTTTTTATCTTTCTTCCGGTACAGAGAGGTTTTATTTTGTTTGTTTTCATAAGGATAGATGGAGAGTCAGAATTCCTGTATTTGTTGTAGACGAAGCGCACAGCACGCATTTGTACTTTTTCTATCTGTGTAATGTCTTCTTTCGTGTTAGGTTCCCACACCACGGTGGCGTACTCCAGTTTCGGTCTAACAATCGATTCATACGCTATTTTATTCACATTGCTTGGTGCATACCTTAACTTGTGTTTTAAGAACCCTAATATTTTTTTTTTATTGCAGATTAAGTTAAAGAGGCTGAGATGTCAAATTTTGTGGCTATAAAAAGCTTGTTACGGGCTTCCTCTGCATGTAAGGTTGGTGCCATCCAAGTATTGGATGAGACCAACGCTTAAAATCACTATGGAGAAATCTCGCATTATTTCGTATGTGTCAAAGAACTCTAATGCATTACATACGATCTATATACGTCGGAAATGAGTCTCATATATGAGTTCGTATCGGTAGCATATGAGTTATATGTGTCAAGATGCGTACTTATGAACACACGAGGTCATGTGTCATGTGTGTCACAAATGTGTCTCGTATGAACTCATATGAGCTATATGTGGCGAGAAACGTTCCTCGTATGAACACGTTTCATACGAGTTCATAAGTATCAGAAATGTGTCTCGTATTAACTCATATGGGCTTAATACGAGGTCATACATGCTGCGAATGTCTCGGATGAACACATTTGTTGAATATAAGTTCACACGCGCTGCAAATGTCTCTTGTATCTACTTTTACGCACTATACCCTAACTACTATGCCCTACTACTATACCCTACTACTATACCCGTATTACTATACCCTACTACTATACCCGTACTATACTTGTACTATACCCTACTACTATACCCGTACTATACTTGTACTATACCCTACTACTATACCCGTACTATACTTGTACTACACCCTACTACTATACCCTAAGGACTGGAGTTCCGGTGCGCATCGTATCAGCTTACATCTACCTGGTAGGTTGGTTGGTTTATGGGGTTTAACGTCCCAAAGCGACTAAGGCTATGAGAGACGCCGTAGTGGAGGGCTCCGGAAATTTCGACCACCTGGGGTTCTTTAACGTGCACTGACATCGCACAGTACACGGGCCTCTAGAATTTCTCCTCCAAAGAAATTCCAGCCGCCGCGGCCGGGATCGAACCCGCGTCTTTTGGGTCAGCAGCCGAGCACCATAACCGCTGAGCCACCGCGGCGGCACATCTACCTGGTACGAAACATGCCGGTCATGGGAGTGGCTCATGAAACACGCGGAAAAGAAGCGGCCAAAAAGCAAACAAATGCTGAACCAGCGCAAAAAAAAAAAAAAAAACGCTTGGCCTGTTTCACGCAATTCTCTTCTTTCTTTGCGCCCTCTTGTTGTAAACACCCGTTACCCAAGCTGTCTGGCGTTCGGCGTTTCCAATGTGCTTGGGTACACGTTTAGTGGGAAGGTAAACATGGCATTCTCTGCGTTCCCTGACAAAAAAGTTCTAGACAGTCTATAGAGTGTCTATAGACAAATCCTAGAGAACAGTCTATAGGCAATGCAAATTCCATAGACAGTCTGCAGACGATCTACAGATTTATGGCCATATACTTTCAGTAGACTTGTCTATAGACCGGCTATAGACTATGAATAGACAAAAAGCAATATCTATAGGAAGTCAATAGATTCAATAAGTCTATAGACTGTCTATAGACCATTTTATAAGGGTTGTAGAGCCGTTGTAAAGCTACGCAACGAATAAATTGGGGTATTTTCATCGCAGAGCTCCGGGTGTGCCAAAAAATACTTGCGCAATGAGAGGAAGATGATTCAATGCTTATCGCGGTGAACATCAAGATTCACAATACCAGTGGAAGTCGTTTTCTAGTTCCGTTTCTCAAACCGGGCAAATCGCCACCTGACGTCATGTATTACCGTTCAATTACAAAGTAATGGAAATGATAGCGCGAGTTTTGTCACACAAAAATAATGCTGACGTTTTATGCGGCAGTCGTGGTGTAGTGGTTAAGCGCCAACTCCAAGGATGCTTCCTGGGCGCACGCGCCCAGCGTCGGAAGCGAAGTCTGGTTTGCAACAATCGGAGGACCGCGGGGCTCTCGTGACTCTTCTTCATGGCTTAAAACTCTTTCAGGTTCTCGCAACTTTTCTTCACGGTTTAAGTTGTCCTTTCAGCGCCCCCAACCCCTCTGAACCGAACCCCTGACGGACAGACATGACTTTCAATCGGGACGCATTGCAAGCAACAAAAGCACTCGCAGATCTTCAACCCCACCTTCCCAGCATCTCCATCAGAGGTCACGTGTGAATAGGCAAAGAGCACAGCACAGTCCGCACAGCAAAAACAACAGAGAAGTGGTGAGCGTCGGCAGGCTGAAGATCGCTCACCCTTCTGCTAGCCTGAAGGAGACGCGCGCTCGAGATAAGCGTAGATCGAAGATGAATGCACCCTCCAAGCTTAAGTTTGCCGTGTCGATTGCAGCGCCGTATAACACACAGCATAGCGAGAGGAGCAAGCAGTTTTGGGGGCGCTCGGGGTGCTATTCTACGCCACCTTCCTGAGCTTATTGGCATGAGCTTCTGCGCTCTGTCGAAGCCACACGTGGTGCCTGTCAGCAATCTGGGTTATGTCTACAGAAGCGAGGCAAACAGCGCTATCAACCAAATGCGGGCTTCTAATCGTTCAGAATGTGCCCCCGCGTTTGTAGCGGCCCAAGCGACAGACGGCAGCAGTTTTTGACACCTTGTGGAATAACTGCAGTGCCACCTGGGCAGCGCAGGTTCCCTATAGCTAAGCACCGCACTGTCAGGGCGCAAAAACACCGTCCCGGTCATTAAAACACTATAGAGATTTCAGAAAGCACAGAAAGCTATCGAACTGCGGGCCAGGCGTCATGAGATATAGTATGCAGAAAGAAGAAAACGCACCAACTTTCACGTGTGCATCTGCGCACACAAGGCTGGTCGAATATGGCACACGTGTGTCTCCTTTTGAGCACAGCTGTATAGGCCGTGGGGACACATCGTCTGAAGCTCGAAATCTCTGGAGAGTGAGGAGAAGACTCATCCTCCGACTGTACTCCTATTTTCAAAGTATCGTCTGGTGACCTCGCTTGCCTTCCCCTCCTTGGAGATCTACTACGACGAATTAAAATGCCACGCAGCTGCCGACTTTTCTCAGTAACGAACTAAACAGGCGAAAATATTTTTAATTCAAATTTTCCGACCATTCGCAGTTCCGCTTGCGAGCGACAAATACATCGCGAACGCGCTTAATTAGGGAAGCCCCGCCGCAGAAAAAAATAAGCGGGCGAGGGGGGGGGGGGGGGGGGGGGGGTTAATGTGCGACGTACGTGTGCGTCCTCCTCTCGACGCCAAGCACAAAATCAAAACCGCCGACTCCTACAGCGCGAACGCAAGGCGTATGACCAACCGTATACGGTCCAGAGGGAGGGAAGGCAGAAGGAGACGGGGTGCCAATGACGGATCGACTAATGAGTCCGAACGCAATCGTTCCGCGCTACGCCCATTGCAGCACGCGCGATAATATAAGCGCGCGGCTCCAGCGCAGCTTCCCCTGCGCATCGCCTCGCTCGGCGAACTTGGCGCGCGCCGGCAGACTGGGTTGATCACCCCGACGGCGCGCGCACAGCACCGCGCGCCAAGACGGCGAGGAGGAAGTGGCGTATAAATTACGGCGACCGGAACAGGCCGTGTCGGCGGCCCCCGTTCGCGCATATTAGATATGCGCTTAACGGTCACGCCGCCGGGCGTCCCCTCTCCCGTACGTCGCACCCTCTTCCTTCGTATTGGGACTAGACAGAGAGAGAGTTCAGCAGAGCTCCCGCGAGCGTATTCATTTACACTGTCGATGGGTATCTACGGGGCGAGAAAGCTCGGTACAGCGCGCATACGGCACACACCCACCTTGCTCAGAGGGAGGAATTCAACGGCGTTAGAAACGTGTCGACCAGACCGCGGTTCTAGTCCACTTGTGTCGAACTTCTCGAACGGAGCTCCGGCTGCAAGCAGACTCGCACTGCTCTGCCCTGACCGCAGAGGTGCAAGCGAGGGATTGCCCCGGGACAAAGGGGGAGGAGTATCCGATGTACGCGTAGCGTAGGTGCGTGCCAAGCTCACAAAGCGGATAGTTCGCGCACAGAGAGGCGCTTGTGCGGTGACGAAAAACGGAAATGATCGCAGCGGTGCACTAACCGCGGAGTACGGTGCACGAACAAAAGCGCGAGGAATGCGCGCGCCCGAATAGAAAAGACGAACAAAAGGGGCTCTGTCGTGTCAACGCGTCGGTGACACGTGTTCGACGTCACGTATACAAGACGCAGCGAAGGAGGCGTTTGAAAAGGCTGCTCGACACGGACAGGTTTGATGATTTCACTGTTTCGATTAGAAAAAACTTGAAACGGGTTGTGAAACAAAATGAAGCCGTCCGGTTTCACTTTTTACTACTAGCATAAACATTAGACATGCTGATTCCGAAATATTTCGGCGCAATGTGGAGTCTGCATTTAATAAAGCCACTTTGAAATCGCTGCTTTCTTGCGCTCATAAAACGACCACGCGACGCCGTCGGCCTTCACACTCATTACTCGACGTCGTCTAAAGACTTTTAGAAACGCAGACATATCTAACTTTTGTTTGCCCTTAAATAATAGATTTATGCTAAAGTTATAAAGTAACAAAAGTTTGTCAATGATTTGAACACATGATTGTACTCCGTTAAGCTACAGCACGTGGTCGTAGAACGGTTACCGACCTGGGACCGGTTTCGGTTCTGCTTCTCCATCCTCCGTAGCTCCAGTATCCGTGAAACTACCTAGGTGGTGTTTCATGAACCCGACAGCGGGGGTTTCAGTCAGGGAATCGAGCTAAGCAAGGCCAGCCCAACTTGACGACTCTGTTTACATGAACTCGATACTAACACGGCACGCACCGGCTCCGCACTTCTGTCCTTCCCTGCAGAAAATGCTTCCCCCAAGCGTGAAAGAGGATTAAGTGTAATCTGCGGAGGGGGCTGCGAGTCAACCCGCCCCTTGCGATAGAGATGAGGAGTCGAGCCCACGACCGCGTTCGGGAGGCTGACGGTCGGGGCTTCCGCAGGCAGAGGTTGTGCCGAGGGCTCTCGGCAGGGCTCCTACTTGCAGGGCGCGCGACGCGCCGTTGCGAACGGCGTAGCAACGACCGATAGCAGCTCGCCGCCTGCGTCCAACCGATGTCATCGACGGGCCGCATGCGACGCGTCGCACTGACAAGGGACAGAATGCGAGCGCGTCGAGTAGCGCTTTTCTCGGGGCCGGCCTGCCGCCGGCGTCAGAAAAATGCGCTAGTATCATTTGTTCACGTCCATAATAAGCCCTGGGATAGATTAATGCCAAGAATCGTTTGGTTTGGTTTGGTTTATGGGGGTATAACATCCCAAAAGAATTACAGACCAATCAGCTTATTGTCCGTTGCCTACAAGGTATTTACTAAGGTAATCGCTAATAGAGTCAGGACAACCTTGGACTTTAGTCAACCAAATGATCAGGCAGGCTTTCGTAAAGGATACTCGACAATAGACCACATTCACACTATCAATCAGGTGATAGAGAAATGCTCAGAATATAACCAACTCTTATATATAGCCTTCATTGATTACGAGAAAGCATTTGACTCGGTGGAAACCTCAGCTGTCATGCAGGCATTGCGGAATCAGGGTGTAGAAGAGTGTTATGTGAAAATATTAGAAGATATTTATAACGACTGCACAGCTACTATAGTTCTCCATAAAGTCAGCAATAAAATTCCAATACGGAAAGGGGTCAGGCAGGGAGACACGATCTCGCCAATGCTCTTCACTGCCTGCTTACAGGAGGTATTCCGGGGACTGGAATGGGAACAGTTGGGGATAAGAGTTAATGGAGAATACCTGAGTAATTTGCGATTCGCTGATGACATTGCCTTGCTAAGCCACTCAGGACAAGAACTGCAAAGCATGATCAATCAGTTAGACAGGCAGAGCAGAACGGTGGGGCTAAGAATTAACATGCAGAAAACCAAAGTAATGTTCAACAGCCTAGCAAGGGAACAGCAGTTCGCAATTGGTAGCGAGGTGCTGGAAGTAGTAAGAGAATATGTCTACTTAGGGCAGGTAGTGACCGCAGATCCGGATCATGAGAGGGAAATAACTAGAAGAATACGAATGGGGTGGAGCGCATATGGTAGGTTCTCTCAGATCATGAATGGTAGCTTACCAATATCCCTGAAGAGAAAAGTATACAACAGCTGTATCCTACCGGTACTCACCTATGGGGCAGAAACGTGGAGGCTAACAAAGAGGGTTCAGCTTAAGTTAAGAACAACGCAGCGAGCTATGGAAAGGAAAATGATAGGTGTAACGTTAAGAGATCGGAAGAGGGCGGAGTGGGTGAGGGAACAAACGCGGGTTAATGACATCTTAGTTGAAATCAAGAGGAAGAAATGGGCTTGGGCAGGGCATGTAATGCGAAGGCAAGATAACCGCTGGTCCTTAAGGGTAACGGAGTGGATTCCAAGAGAAAGCAAACGTAGCAGGGGACGGCAGAAAGTTAGGTGGGCGGATGAGATTAAGAAGTTTGCAGGGATACAGTGGCGGCAACTGACAAAGGACAGGGTTAATTGGAGAGACATGGGAGAGGCCTTTGCCCTGCAGTGGGTGTAGTCAGGCTGATGATGATGATGAACATCCCAAAGCGACTCAAGCTATGAGGGACGCTGTACGTAGTGAAGGGCTCCGGAAATTTCGACCCCCTGGGGTTCTTTAACGTGCACTGGCATCGCACAGTGCACGGGCCTCTACAATTTCGCTTCCATCGAAATTCGACCGCCGCGGCCGGGATCGAACCCGCGGCTTTCGGGTCAGCAGCCGAGCGCCATAGCCACTGAGCCACCGCGACGGCTCAGTGGCTCAGCTGTTTCCATGGTTAATTCTGAAACTATGTCCTACTTTATACATCAAGTGCAACGCTGTCAAAGGTATGGAATTAGCATAAAAATGAAGGGAGACGTGTTACTTCGCGTTTATGTGGCCGAGTGATCTAAGGCACAAGAATTAAAGCGACAGCAACAAGAGCGCATTTAATCAAGCTTATGACAAGCCTATCACATAATAACCCTGCAGGCAAAACACTTGTTACTTTTCGCTCACCACAAGGAACGTACTACCTTTTGATCACGGATGTAGACAGCGCAAACAAGAGCTCTAGCTTTGACAGCGTAGCATCTGACGCTGCCTCATCATCCGACTTTAGTTTGAGGGCGAACACTTGAGGAACCAGCCCAGAACATCAGTGCTAACGCCTTCGTTTCTTAGTTGGGACTCAGCAGCCGCGTTGAAAAAAGATACTGACGTTACCGATGTCATCCGTCCCATTTGTGAGCTTTGCACATCATACGAAGATGTTTTGATAGATGCCTACGCTGCGAAGGGTCCGCCCGATTGTTTCACCCGATGGTGTGCCCTTGGGGGCCTAATGTGATTTCCTTCCAACCGGAAAACTGCACGGGCTAGAAACTTGATTTTTCACGAAGTACTTGCTATTGTGTAGGCAGACATTTTGTTCATTCCAAAAGTCCTTCATCTAAAAACTCTATTTCGCAAATAAAATTTTATGACACATGAAACATTAAGTAAGGCTTTCTGACGGGCTAGTTGGTACATATTCATATTTGATAAGCTGTCGTGTTTCCTGTCGCCCCCCCCCCCCCCCCTTTTTTAGTGCAAAAGCAATACTAGTTGCACTTTCAGCCCGTCGCGTAGCGAGGCCGGTAGCTACCAAACTAGCATATTGGATTGGAATTGATTGGAATGGATCGGATTGGATTGTATAACCGATGCATCACCACAAGTCATCTACGCCACGGGTACAATGCTGGTTATAATACAACCACTGCAGATTTTTTTTTTTTTTTTATCGCGAAAGCAATACTAGTTGCACTTTCAGCCCGTCGCGTAGCGAGGCCGGTAGCTATCAAATTAGCATATTGGACTGGATTGGAATGGATCGGATTGGATTATATAACCGATGCATCACCACAAGTCTAACCACAAGCACCACCACTAGCTGAACCACGGCGTAGCTACGGATATTGCTTTCGCAATTACCGGGCTTAACCAAGCTAAGCCACATCCATTTTTTTTCTCCTGTGAACGTTTTTTTAGCGCACAGCCCATCGAACTGCGCTTCTTTCCTGTCGTTTCTAACCACTTTTTGTTCATGCGAACGTCTTCTTAGCGCACAGCCTATCAAATATGAAACATTAATGACGCTCAAATTATTAAAACGTCCAAATAGCTTCATTCTTAATAACTGCATTAAATTGTGAACCTCATAGTGAGGTTTCGATGGTTTATAGGGTTTAACCACCAATAGCAATCGAGGCTATGAGGGACGTCGTAGTGGGGAACTGTGGACAATTTTGACCACCGGCTCTTTAACGAGCCCTGATATCCCACAGCACGCGGGCCTCTAGCGTCCATTGAAATGGTACTTGCTGCGGCCAGGATCGAACCTGCGTCTTTCAGGTCAGCCGCCAAGCACCATGACCAATGAGAGACCACGGGGGATAAACGTCACAGTTCTTAGACCAAAGTAATTTAACAAAAACCAACACAGTATCACCATTTTTTCCCACAGCAGGGAGAGTTATCCCAGCGAAATGAAATCCGCGGTAGATGAAGTATTGACGGCGATGCACCGAAATCACTCAAACACCGCACACAAGGACGCACTGAGCCAACGCACTGCGACCTCGGCGAACGAAACATCCGAAAGAGCATGACACCAGGCACTCATTTCGAGCACAAGGAAAGGGCAGAACAAACCGAAGCCACTAAAGATGACGCGTTGAAAACAACCTGGGACTGCAAAGCATGTTTTCGGTTTGAGTCAGCAGTCCAACAAAGTAAAATGCCCAGGTCAGACACCTAGGTAAACAAAAAAAGAGAGAGAAAGACACCATACCCCAAGGATCACGCTTCTGCAATACACAGGGCGCTTACATGTCTGGATGGAGCAGGCTGGGCCAGTCTGACTGCATGGGGTGCGTTGACTCGCAGCCTCCTCCGTAAATTACACTTATATCCCCTTTCAAACTTGGGGAGAGCATTTTCTGCGGGGAAGAACAGAAGCGGGCGCCGGTTTCCTACTCGTGCGGTCGCGCCTCACAGGGCGCACCGCGAGAGTCGACTCGCTAGTATCGAGCCCATGTAAACAGACAGTCATCGAGTTCAGTTGACCTTGCTCAACTCGACCCCAGACTCGACCCGTCACCATCGGGTTAATGTAAACAACGATGCAGAGGCAGGCCGGTTCCCATTTTTTTTTTTTTCGCTGCAGAACTGCACTGGCAACATCGTTTAAACCGGCAACCGGTAACAGCAAACGGAGAAACAAAGCGCGGTACGAAGGCCATGGCCGTAACGATAAAAAAAAATAACGGAAGAGCCGGCAGCACGTGCGGCTCGTTCGAATGCGCCTCACGCGCGTGCATTTCCCGCGACGACTTGCCCAGAGGGAGGATCACTAGCTCCAGTGTTGACAGACCAAAGACGGCGGCGAGAGGGCAGGCTCCCAGGTGTTCCCCTCCGCAGCAGCGCCCACACTCCACAAACAAGAGCCACTCACCGCACAGTGGCACACGGCCACCGCCACCCACTAAAGGTCGCCCGGCACGTGCGAGCCGTCCGGCGGCAGCGAGGAGGAGAGGAAGTGGCACATGAAGAGTCGCCCCATATGCACGGTGGTCTACGGAGCGTAGCACAACTGCCTGTGATGTCCGACTGTCCGACGGCGACAACGGCTAGCGCAACGAGCAGCCAGCGTCGCTCTGCATTGGCGCGACGGAGGGGGAAGACTGACGGCGCCGCCGCCAATGTCGCCGGAGCCGACGGTCGGAGAGCCCCCGCAACCTCAGTCAGCGCGTTTGCCCTCGAGCGCGCGCGTTTTGAATTGCCGATAACCGCACAGCGACACTGCGCTTTCGTCGTTTTTTTTTTTTTTCTCCGGAGTAGGGGGGAGGGGGGGGGGGGGGGGGTAAAGTGAACGAAATTTTAAAAAGCCTGGAAGAAGCATCGGCACAGTACCCGTCGTCAGGTCTCGGGGGAAATAACGCGACGTTGGAACAAACAAAACGGCGGGTATACTAACCGAGGAAAGCGCCGGCAATCTCGAGCCTGAGAAAAAGAGGAGAATGCAGCACGTGCAGGAACAACAGCCGCGCAAAATTATATATATGAGAGAAGAAATAGTCCATTCGCCTCGGCAATGAGGCTTTGAACAAAAAAAATGGGAGGGGGGGGGGGGGGAGAGAAACGAAATGATTTCTTAAACAACTTCCCAGGGACTGCGCAACACAATTTCATTTCTCTGTTCCAGTGACGCTTTCTATTTTTTTTTTTCTTCCACGCGCAGATGCGCCAACTGCCATCGCTGCCATCTTTGGATCTTTTCCTCGGCGCTATTACCGTTCAAACTGCAACCTTCGCATCTCTTACAGTCAGCGCACGCGTTTTCGCCTTTATAGCACACGGTGAACATAAATTCCACAGACTGACAGCTATTATGAACTAAACGTTTCATTTGACCGACCAAGACCCCTGGATCGCCACTAAGAGCGCTGGCTGTGCGTATGAAGATCGTCGCTCCACCCGTATGGAAAAGAAGCGACCAGCCGAACGCCGGAGAGCAGGACACAAATATCCGGTTTGAAAGCACACGCTCTCAGTAGACACCTTTAGCATACCGTGTACAGTGTTACCGTTGCCGGAGTAAAGGGAGTCCGCGCACCGCAGCTGCCATCTGGCGCCGTAAAGGCGATTTGCGCATGCGCATTGGCTGCGCGTGGGCTCCCGGTACTGCGGTACCGGTCACGCGGTACACGGTATACTATGGGTGTCTAATAGCATGAAGCTTCGAAACTCGAGTCTATACACTGCCGCTTTCCTTCGCCCGGCCTGCACGCAAGAAACAACATACGCCATGAAAAAAAAAGAAAGGCATGCAAGCCATACGCGCGCGTACTTTTATAGGGCAGTAATACGTCTGCCGACCACGCATGCAAGCAACAGCGCGCACACGAGCGCGGCGCAAACGGAGGACTTTCACGGCGGGGCAGCGTTGCTTGTTCGATCCCCAACGACACGGTCATCAGTCTCAGCCACAGACGTGCAATTACCACGCACGCGAGAACGCTGCGGGCGATAAAACGGGCTGTGGCCGCTTCCTCGTCGGACAACAGAGGCGGAAAACAGTTTCGTCGAGTTATAGTTGAGTCTACAGCGGACGACCATATCGCGCCTTGGGTCTGCTATTAAGGACCAGCTTCACTGCGGCGGCTCGCGTTACAACAAGCACGCAACCCAGAGGAGTGGATACACTGTAATCGAACCGCCGGTAACTGCCATGTGGAGGCCAGCGCAATCAGACAGCTCGTGAGTACGCAGACAAAAAGATGATCTCGTCACACGTATGGACCACTAAAGTTTTGCTCGGTACACGCGGTATCCGCGAAGCCATCTTGAGCTGTAAAGACAAGGCCCTCTCGCTGAGCCCGAGCCGCAAATAAGCGCTGTTTTTATGCTTAACTTGGAAACGAAGAAACTGCTGTTTACATTTAGCTCGACGTGCTTAAGTTCGCGACCCAAGCGCACCGTCATGAAGAAGAAAAAACAAATAACACTGTCCTTGGCAGCACGTTGCTTTTGTGTTTTATGCGGCGTAACTTGCAACTTGCAACTTGCGTAACTTGCGTAACTTATGCGGCGTAAAAGGAGCACCACATATCAATAATCATCATGCACTTCTCACTAGACCACTTTAAAAGCCTCCTCCTTAATTCAGCTGATACCGATAAGTCTATTATTCATTTTAATTCTCGCAGTTTACCAAGGCATTACGATGACTTAGTAAACTTTTTAACGCTCGTTGATCACGCCTTTTCAATCATTTGTCTTTCTGAGACATGGCTGTCATCCGACGATGATAGGCTGTTTGCTCTTCCTGGCTATCACAATGAATACTATCACAGGTCAGCTGATCGACACGGAGGATCTGCTATCTTTATTTCTAACGCTATATCCTACAAACGCCGTCACGACATCGCGTTTCAAACAGAAAAGTGCGAATCAGTATGGTTAGAATTTGACAAAGAAATTTTTGCTTCACACAGAAACACTGTCATTGGTAGTATCTATCGCTCACCATCCGCGTCTTACGAGCACTTTTGCCACGAACTAGAAGTCATCCTCCAAATTCTAAATCGTGAAAACAAGAACATTGTAATCGTAGGTGACATTAATATTGACATAACTGACATTTCTGACAGCTCTTGTTCTGTATACACAAACTGCTTTCTCGGCCATGGTTTGGAGTCATTACTGGCGTCACCAACGCGCATTGCTCATCGAGGCTCTAGCACCCTCATTGATCATATATTATCTAATGTCATTACGCCTCAAATCGCAGGAGTCATCAACTTTGATATCACGGACCATTATCCCACTTTCCTGTTAATTGAATGCCCTAATAACACGCCCCCCAGAAAACGCTATAAGCAAACATTTGATAGAAACCGGTTTGTTGCGATAGTGGCTGAGACTAACTGGGATAGCATACTACAAGAAACATGCGCCAATAAAGCGTTCAGTAAATTTTCTGCGAAGCTCAAAGAAATAATTAGCTCATGCACATCGGTAACTCCCATCACTCATTGGTACTCAGTTCCCCGGAATCCATGGATAACCAAAAGCCTTCTAAGCTGTATAAATAAAAAAAATAACCTTCTCAAAAAGGTTAGAAAGCAGCCATTTAACGTGCGCCTAAAACTGCGCTATCAAAAATACTCAGATACTCTCTCCGCAGCACTTAAACGCTCCAAACAAGATTACTACCAAAATGAAATACTTAGAAATGGAAATGACACTCGTAAGAATTGGGTAACAATTAAGGAATTTCTGAATATAGCTGAAAACAAAACGAGCATAACGAAAGTCTCTGACGGTGAGTGTACTTTAACTGATCAAACTGACATTGCTAATGCATTTAATTCCTTCTTCTCGCGCCGCGGTTCCCCGCCTCCAAGTAGTTACTGTGGCCCTCGTCGATGCCCTCACTCTTTTTACTTGCGCCCTACTTCACCAGACGAAGTATTCCAAATAATTTCTAGCCTAAAAAATACCGCTCCTGGGATCGATGAAATTCCTTCTTTCAAAGTAAAGCTGGTGGGTCGTGAGCTGTCTAATGTTCTTAGTCACATTATTAATTTAGTATTTAGGACTGGTGTTTTTCCAACTGAACTTAAAAAAGGTAAGGTGACGCCGATATTCAAGAAAGGCGACAAAGAATGCCTAAGTAACTACCGTCCAATAACTATATTGCCTTTCTTTAGTAAAATAATAGAAAAGTTAATTGTTAATCGCATAATGAACTACCTCATTAAATTCCAGCTGTTAGCAGATCAGCAATTTGGATTCCGGCCTAATTACTCCACAGAACTAGCTTTAATCGAATTCACAGACAGTATTAAGCAATATATTGATAATGGGTTGTTTGCCGGTGCTGTTTTCTTAGATTTCACCAAAGCATTTGACACAATTAACCACACTATACTGTACACTAAATTAGAATCTCTAGGCATCTGTGGGCCTGCTCTAGCTCTTTTACGCAGTTATCTCACTAACCGTATACAAGTTGTCCAGCTACAAGAAACATTGTCTTCCCCTTTAACTATTAATTTAGGAGTGCCACAAGGTTCAATTTTAGGTCCGCTTCTTTTTCTCATTTTCATCAATGACTTACCTTTGTCCTTAATTAACACAAGATGTATACTTTACGCGGATGATACGACATTATTCACTCAGGATAGCAATTTCACAAGCCTAATAAACAAATTAAACATGGACTTACAGAATATTGTTTTATGGTGTGAAAATAACTTACTACAACTTAATCCTACAAAAACCACTTTCATGATATTCCGCTCTCATCAAAAGCATATCATCCCGAGCCCAGCCGTTTATCTGGGACATCATATTATCACTGCCTCCGAATCCGTTACATTTCTCGGCATCACGCTTGACTGTCATCTAAAATTTCATCTACACACCAAATCTATCAGTAAAAAAATTTCATTTGGAATAAGGGTGTTAATAAAAACTAGACTTTTCTTTCAACGCCATGTTCTCTTATCCCTGTACTATGCTTTCATTAACAGTCACCTTAATTATTGCCTATCATCATGGGGTAATACCTATTCATGCCATATGTCATGTATTTCTCATCTTCAAAATCAAGCGCTTCGAATTCTATCTTTCAGCCCATACACAGCCACTGCTTCACCTCTTTACTCTGACCTAAACATTCTGCCATTGAAATGCCTCCTTAATCTTAGGTTAGGTCTTCTAATCTACCGCGCTCGCAATAATAACAATCAACTTCTCTGTTTTTCCGTATCTTTCCTTTCTAATAGCAATAACACTAGATTCTCTGAACAAAATAATATGCTTCTACCAAAAGTGAACACAAATTATGGAAAACAAACTGCTTTTTTCTCCGCCATCAAAACCTGGAATTCATTACCACTAGCAATCAAATCCGCACGTTCGCAGCCCGCTTTCTACACTTTACTAAAAAAACATCTCCTATCAACCCATTCAGCTTCATGCCATGCTTAAGGTTGCCTTATCTTATTTTATGTTCCCCACTCTGACAGCAAACGGTCATATTGTTAATCTTCTGGAACCTCTTTTTTTTTTTTTTCTTTCTCCGCCTGTGTATTATATCTGCATTTATTCAATGCCCATTGTTATCTGATGTCTTTTTGTGTTCTTTCTATTGCTCTTATGTTTTGCTATTTTATGCCTTTTTTGTTAAATTATGCCCGCTAACTATTGTATAACTTATTCATTGCCGCAAATTACACTAATAGATTTTAACTTGATTGTATACTTTTATAGCTCCTCTGCCAAACTTATGCACTTTCCTTATGTATTCCTGATGGGAGGTCCCCCAGACAGTTTTCACTTTGGGACCTCCTACTGTACTAACTTTTTTATGAAACTCACAACTCATTTGTATTTCGTTTTAATAAACCTTCAAACCTTCAAACTGCTTTGCATGGCATTAGGAACGGCGACAGCAAGTCTCGCCGGGCAGCAGCCAGCAAACACTTTGTCGTCCGGGTGGTTACGTGCACTCTGCCGTAATGGACCACCCCGAGAGGAGCCGGGTATCATCTGTGTCCTATAATCGTGTTTGGCCGCATCACAGTGCGGCCGTCATCAACCCCAAACAACGTCGCGCTGAGCTTTGAGCACACAGGGCTGTTCCCTGCCGCGTGCCGGCCTCCCGCGTCTGGTCTTATGAACGGGTGGCGACAACACGTGTCGACAAACAGCTGACCATGCTTATAGTGTACTAGAATGTTGTATTACTATGGAAACATCACATGCTGACCTACAACAGTCTACGCTGCTTCGACGTCATTCTCCTCCCCCTCAAGCTCGACGCATGACGAGGGAGGCGGCACCAGAAGTGCGGGGGTGTGTGATCGTGCGCAAAAGTACTCGAGAGGATAACTCCCTTCTCGGTAGGGCCGTCCTCCATCTAAGGACTTTGGGGAATGAGAGCCATACAAAAATCGGCAACGAGTGTGGCCGAGATAAACTATCCCGTTCGCTCTTTCAATTGTACACAACGTAAACAAACCAAGTCGTGGTTTATGGTTTATGGGGGTTTAACGTCCCAAAGCGACTCAGGCTATGAGGGACGCCGTAGTGGAGGGCTCCGGAAATTTCGACCACCTGGGGTTCTTTAACGTGCACTGACATCGCACAGCACACGGGCCTCTAGAATTTCGCCTCCATAGAAATTCGACCGCGGCGGCCGGGATCGAACCCGCGTCTTTCGGGTCAGCAGCCCAGCGCTATAACCACTGAGCCAGGCTCAAACTAAGGCGTGTTCATTTGCCCATCCCCGAACTCCTTCACTCGACGGCGCTCAAGTCCTGGCTGGAACGGCGTCGACTTGACCGAGGATCCGCCAAGCGCCAAACGAACACGGTATCTAGCGATTTTTTTTTTTATGCTCAGAAAATTCAACGGCGTTTTAGTTTTGTTGCACTGTCGTTCAGGCCCTATGCGGCTGTGGCAGAAAAATTATAATTGGCTTTCAGAGAAAGGAAATGGCGCAGTACCTGTCTCACATTTTGATGGACAACCGAACCGCGCCGTAAGGGAAGGGATAAAGGAGGGAGATAAGAAAGGAAGAAAGCGGTGCCGTAGTGGAGGGCTCCGGAACAATTTCGGCCACCTGGGGATCTCTAGCGTGCACTTACACCGCACAGAACTCGGGAGCCTGTGCGTTTTGCCTCCATCGAAACACGGCCGCGGCTATCAGGTTCGAATCCGGGTACTCCAGCTCAGTAGACAAGCGTCTGTCATTTAGCGCAATTTATTCATACCATTCATTAACCTGTATTCAGCATGGTATGGCCGTCCCGGCTGCGGCGGCTGAATTTCGATGAAGGCGAAATTCTAGAGGCCCGTGTACTGTGCGATGTCAGTGCACGTTAAAGAACCCCAGGTGGTCGAAATTTCCGGAGACCTTCACTACGGCGTCCCTCATAGCCTGAGCCGCTTTGGGACGTTAAACCCCAATAAACCAATAAACCAATCATTAACCTGTAGCCTTCCAACGCGAATGGGCGCAGCGACCGAAACCAGAACCGCCTGCACGCGCAAAACATCGGAACACAAAACATCGGATCGCAACGTCCGAGACGCACCGCCGAGGACGAAGCGTAGGACGAGCAGGAACTGATGAAGTCGCGGCGGAAGAGCAAATAAGACGGGGCCACATCTGCCGCCGAGATGCATCGAAAGCGGCAGCGGAAATCCGAGGAAAAATAGCGCCGGCGGAAACCGGCAGCGCGCGAGGATGTAGGGATAAGGAGCCCTACGCGGGTGGGCTTTACACTCTTAACAAAAAAAGTCAGTGAAAAGGTAGTAAGTGCAGCAGTTACTAACTCTGACTTCGTTTTACTACTTTTTATCAGCTATTTACTACCTTCTTCAAGGTATGGTTAGTAAATGTAGCCCTTGCTACCTTTTTACCAACTATGGTCGCTAGTTACTACCTAGTTAGTAAACGTTCCTTTAACCCTAAAATAAAGTCAAAGAATAAAAAAACTGACACAGACTGTCATGCTAATAAATTGGTTTTGTAATTAAGCCTTTCTGCAGGGGCATATAGTTAGGTCGACTAAGCTGTTTCTACAATCTCAACTTCATAATTGACGCTGGCCGCCGCGGTGGCTCAGCGGTTACGGTGCTCGGCTGCTGACCCAAAAGACGCGGGTTCGATCCCGGCCGTGGCGGCTAGAATTTCTTTGGAGGAGAAATTCTAGAGGCCCGTGTACTGTGCGTTGTCAGTGCACGTTAAAGAACCCCAGGTGGTCGAAATTTCCGGAGCCCTCCACTACGGCGTCTCTCATAGCCTTAGTCGCTTTGGGACGTTAAACCCCATAAACCAAACCAAACCGTTATCTTAGCTCAACCGTTAAGAGTCACTAGCCCCGTAAATGATTTACGGAGTATATAAGGCAAAGATTTCCCTAGGCGGTAGGGGGTATCTGTTGTTTCAGCCAGCGTCTTCGCTTCGGCGGACGCGGTTGTTGCGACGTGCGCCTCTCCTTTTACTCTTTCCTCTTATCTTTTAACACTCCTCTATCTGCACGAAGCAGCAGTGGTGGCTCGGTTCGAGCCAGTCGGCAGGCCCGCACACTTTCCTCTTCATCCTTATCTCAGTCGCAACAACAACAACAACAAATTTCCCTACATGTGCGCGAGTGTGACTCTTTCTGATCTGTGCTTTTCCCGCATTCTGATCCTTTGTGTGCGCACGGTAAGGTTGTTGATGCCATCACCTCGCATAATTTCTACGCTTAATTTCTACACGTAATGCGCGATAAGCTTATACCTAAGTGTGTGGTTTACGGCCAGCACGCTCTGATAGCTCTGTCTGGATTCCGGAATTAGTCAAGTCGACTGTGAAGCTTTTTTTTTTTACTTTTTCGAGTAAGCATAAATTTAACAATTCCCACCAGCACACCATACGATGAATCTAGCAGCAACATATGCGAGTTTCTATTCATTTTCTTGGTAAATACTACTAGCTTCCCGTTACTAACTGCAGGTAGCAGCCGTTACTAACTCAATGGGTGAGTAACCGTTACTAACCTTCCCGTTACTAACTGCAGTTACTAACAGGGTAGTAACATACGTGACAACCATGTTACTACCCAAAAGAAGTAAGTACTACTACCGTTTTTCTAAGAGTGTAGTATGCGTTTCGCCAAGGGTAAGGTGCTACCATAGCCTTCCTGATCTTTACACTTTCTGAAGTGGGCTCTCCTTAATACGAACTCGCTCGATCCGAACGGCCGCTCTGGTTTCGTCGGCATCAAGGGGGGCAGAGGGAACGAGATACGAAAGCTAGTGGACTAGATTACTCTTCCAGTCAGCCAAAACAGCCGCCCGCAGAAGTATTCTCGCGAAAAAGACAATTCTGCGATTCCCGTGGAGGAATAAGTGGCGAAACGACACGCCTTGCCCTCTCCTATCCAAACGACCACACGCATTCCGCTCCGTGCACCAATAACCTCAACTACCACGATGCTCATCCGTGTTAACTTCGCCCACGCGCAAAACAAAACGGTTGAAAGAACGGAGCGGGAGGTATACGTTGGTATACGTGCCGCGCTACGGGATCCGCATACGCACGCGGAACTAGCGCGCACCCGTGTCACGACCCTTATTCAACCCCGGCCGATGCTTGGATCGGAAATATGCGACGCCGCGCGAAGGTTTATACAGTGTACATACACTGCAGCACAGCTCGTTCGCTGCAGGGTTCGCTGATGCCTCCGCTTTACTGCGAAGCATAAATTTTTCCACGCGCGCAGCAATACAACACCTCCTTCTCGACGGTCGAAAGCCATAAAGACGAACGCGAGGTCGTTCGATTCGCGCGTTCCCGCAAAAACAGAGCCAGAAACATCCGGAGCTGAGGAGACAGGGTAACAACAACGATCGAAACAGACCTTGCCGCGTACACTCGATGAGCGGTCAGGAAACGGGTCGAAGCCACGCGTCCCAGCCTCTGTGCGGATCTTTGTTGGTCGATGTAGAATTTTGGACGAGTTGGTGGCAGATCATTCTCAAAACAGCGCGAAAAAGACACGGACGCAAAGAACAGATGAGCGCTGAGTTGCAACTGGCGATTGATTGGGAAGAAGTCAGGAGGACCAGGAAGCAGGATGTTTGTCGCCCGGCTTCCAAAGCCGCAGGTGCGCTATGTTGCGGACGGCGACCGCACGGTGCAGCACTGTGCAGAGGGTATTCACGTGACGTCACGGGCGCCATTTTGTTGCCCGGCGCCTAGCTTCAGCAGCGCAGGCTACAGCAGGCGGCGATAGTCCCATTAGACACGCCTACAGTGAACTAGAATAGTTCACTATAGACACGCCCGCAGCCATTTGCAGTTCTCCACAGACAAAATTGGGGCCGTTGTGACGTCAGTGAATAGTGAATAGTAAATAATAATAATAATAATAATAATAATAATAATAATAATAATATTATTATTATTATTATTATTAATTATTATTATTAAGAAGCCGGCAGCTGCGTGAAGATTTCAGCAAAAGACTGGGAGAGAACAGTCATAAGTATTAGACAAGAAAAGATCCCACTCTTAGTTTTCAACAGCAGCACCGCACTGAGTTCTGCCAATGACTTCGATTGTGTCAACCTTGTCATGCCTGATTACACTATAGTCCCGGCTTGAGGAGACGTACACTCATGCTGTTCAAGGCGGATGTTCACGTGGTCAAGACAGGATGACACTGATTTATTTCCTCAAGTTTCAATGCTCGTTGATCGTGAGATTGATAGTGATTTCGATGCCGGCATCAGCAAGAGTGTTTAAATATTCGAAAGACAACTGCTTTTTCGTCGTTAATATGTCCATGTTGACGTTCCCATGCAAATAAGACCAAGTGGAAACATGACTTTGTTCAATTCTTTGATGAAATAGGTCACATTTTGTCTCGGTGGCCGATACACAACAATCAAAGCGATGTCAAAAAGATCGTTGTGGATGCGGACGGCCAGTGATTCAGCAGTAGTTAAAATGTTCGAAGTAGAGGACGAAATTCAACAGTTTAACACAAAGCGCTACCCCACCTCCTTGCCCAGAGTCCCAAGTAAAGAAAAAGTTATTATATCCTGGCAACGAAAACTGCCGAGAAAGGCTTTGTGAAATGTTTATCTCGGTCAAAGCAAAGGCATGCAATCATGTATAGCACACTGACGATGACGCAGAATTTGTCCCAGTGTTTCCGTAAACTTCCAAATTTCCCATGAACAACAGTAAAACAGCCGTCAGTTGCAGTGAGAAATGTGTCTCGGAAAGTGAAAGGATCTCGGAACAAAAGCAAACCTGAAGACATGAAATGTAGAACATGTTGACGAAAACAATAGCCTAAGCCAAGTTAGTAAGTCCGACAAATGTGTTATGGAAGAGTCACCTTCCTTCTCAAGCGGGTAAATGTGCCCATTCTTCACCCAAATAAATTTGCAGGCCTTTGCCCTGGCCGCATACTCCGACTCCTATATATACTCCTTTAAAAGCTTTTAATACTTATTTATATGGCCAATCAGGAGAGCTAGCTGTTTCACGGAAGCCTGCCACTAATTTTTCTAAGAACAGGCTTTTGAAGCGAAAAGCTTCCGCGCTTCGCGTGAGCCACACTACAGATTTGCCACAGCTGCGCATGCGCGAAACCGAGTGACGTCACGCGGAGCGCAGGTGGCCGCTGCTGCCGCAGCCGTCGTCGCCGCCGCGCGCTGACACCGTCGCCTTTCGCCGCTGCGCGCTACTGCGCATGTGCGCTGCCGCTTCGCCTCGTCACCGTTTGACCTTTCGCCGCAGCCGTGCGCAGTGCGCATTTGAAAGGAGGTGTATATAAGGAGCGCTTGTCCATAGGACAGGCGCAGACACTCGTCATGGAAGGAGAAGAAGCAACAGTCGGACGGCGCAGAAAACACCGACCCAGAAGTGGTAGCTTGGGAGTTGGCTAAGCGAAAAGCTCTAGCTGCTTTTCAGCCAAGCCGCAGCCAATTTTTTAATGGAGATGTATGGCCTTTGCGGCATAGGACGTCAGAAAGGATGTGCATCATATTAACCAGCAAGCCAGTTAAGTAATCCAGGCGCGCGGTTAAGAGCGCGTATACGCTGCCTGCAAAGCGACGCCCACCAGCGAATGTCACTACGCGGTGCACGTGACCTCAATCCCGCCATGCCAGCTGCGAGCAGCAACGAACAGCGCAGAGGTCACGCAGGCCATGAGTGACGCGATTTAATGGACGTCTCTGTGTGCACACAGCAGGCGCGCGACTTCCGAAATGCGCGAGAAATGCCCTCCAAATTTGTTGAGCAACAGAGCCGAGGGTAATCACACTGGCGAAATTCTGGTTTGGTTTATGGTTTATGAGGTTTAACATTCCAAAGCGACTCAGGCTATGAGAGATGCCGCAGTGAAGGGCTCCGGAAATTTCGACCACCTGGGGTTCTTTAATGAGCACTGAAATCGCACGGTACTCGAGTCTCTCGAATTTCGCCCCCATCGAAATTCTCGGCCGGGATCGAACCCGCGTCTTTCGGGTCAGCAGCCGAGTGCCATAACCACTGAGCCACCGCGGCGGGCTGCAGTTATAAATTGATATCGCTATTATTATTGGTCAGCTACAGATCTCTAATTGTAACCAGATGGCTATCTGCGATAGCTTAAAAGTTAATTATTAGAATTTATTTAAACACCTTGTCAATGTGTTTACTCACTTTTCATTTCACTCTGCAGCGGTGGCAGCATAGAAATCGTATCGCCTACTGATCCCAGAAATTGTTACAGGTACTACGTCGTCAACGATAACAGGAGCACTGCCCCGTCACCGCAGTATGCCGGTCTGCTACGCCCACTGACTGGCTCCCGGAAACCTCGGGTCGTTACGTCACCGAAAGGCAGCTACAAAAGGGACCCACCAGCGTCGGCTACCGCATTTCACTCTGCAGCGGTGGCAGCATAGAAATCGTATCGCCTACTGATCCCAGAAATTGTTACAGGTACTACGTCGTCAACGATAACAGGAGCACTGCCCCGTCACCGCAGTATGCCGGTCTGCTACGCCCACTGACTGGCTCCCGGAAACCTCGGGTCGTTACGTCACCGAAAGGCAGCTACAAAAGGGACCCACCAGCGTCGGCTACCGCATTTCACTCTGCAACGGTGGCAGCATAGAAATCGTATCGCCTACTGATCCCAGAAATTGTTACAGGTTAGTCTCCATTTTTCATTCAGTTTTTAAATGGCTGTCACTGCTGCTGAGTGAAAGGTGTTTTTTTTTGTTTTTTTTTTCTGCACGATGGATACTTGTTTGTCATGTAAAGTTTCACTGACTGATGACGAGGTTTTCCTAACATGTGCAGAATGTAAATCTTGTTACCACATTGGCACCTGCTCTGGTGTTGCCGAAAATGCCTGCAAGAAAATGTCGCAGGCCACGAAGAAAGCTTGGAAATGTCCAACCTGTAAAGCGACAAAATCTCGTTGCAGCAGCACTGAGGCAACAGTAGACCTTGCCCAAGAAATTGCAGAGATTCGCCGCATGCTTGCAGAAGTTCTCACAATTAAAGAGAAACTAGAAACACTCGAGACTATAAAAACAACTGTGGATGACATTGAGAAATCCGTAGAATTGATGTCAACAAAATATGATGAAGTCATAGCACGTATGGAAAAACAAAGTGCAGACATATCCGGTCTTGAAAAGCGTGTGGAAAAGCTCGAGACAAAGTTAAAAGAAGGAGAAATCGAACTGCTGAAAAGGGAAGTCAACAACCTTGAACAATATTCAAGGCGTCAAAACCTTGAAATCCACGGTTTGCAGCAGCATAACAGCGAAAACCTTCTAGAAAAGCTGAACCTTTTGGCTAATGATCTCGACCTTCCGCCGCTTTCCGAGTCCGATGTAGAAGCAATACACCGCCTTCCTACAAGAAAGGACGAAAATAATGTTGACAAGGTAGCTCCAGTGCTTGTACGTTTTGCTTCACGCATTGTCAGGGACAAATGGCTTGCAAAAAAGAAAGAACTAAGGGATGCAGATTCGAAAATCTTTTTGAATGAAAACCTGACAGCCCATAACAAAAAGCTACTGTGGCTCATGAAAACTAAAGCTACCGAAAAGGAATACAAGTTTGCCTGGGTGAAAAATGGAAAACTGTTCGTGCGGCGCAACGCGCGTGATAAGATTATCAACATTACAACCATTGAAGACTTGGAGCTGATACGATAACCCATGACCAAAATGCACTTTAACAGATGGCCATTTAGAAATGATGGCTTGCTTTTCAGATCTGGATCATCCTCCAACTTTAGGCTATCACAGCGCAGATTCTTTCAGGCGTTGCAAAGCTCAGAATAGCTCTAGTTTTTCCTTGTTTCATTTAAACGCTCGAAGTCTGAGAAATAAGAAAGAACCTGTTGATTTACTTTTAGAAACTTTTCGTCATGAATTTGATCTCTTGGCATTTACCGAAACCTGGTTCTCAAATGAACACGACGTCTTTAATTTTGAAGGTTACAAATCTACATCAGTATTTCGAACAAAGAAACGTGGCGGAGGCGTTACGATATACATAAAAAACAATCTTAACTTTAATGTCATCACAGAATATACTGCTATAAATTCTAGTTATGAAACGATCATGATAGGATGTGTCAACACAATATTTGTTATCATGTACCGGCCTCCCAATGGAACCGTAGGTGTGTTTTTGGATTTTCTTGAAAATGTACTAGAATACTGTGCAGACATTGGCAAGCATGTTGTTTTATGTGGAGACTTAAATATTGATTTTGCCTCTCCTCAGCCTAACAAACAAAAGCTTGAAGATATCCTCCTTTGCTTCGGATGTGAAAACCTGATTCATGTACCGACTAGAGTAACAGAAATATCTGCGTCCTTACTGGACCTGTGTTTTACAAATTATGATATGAATGACCTAGAAGCTGGAGTGTTATCATATGAAATAAGTGATCACCTGCCAATATTTTTATTTCTGAAGCACATTAAAACTAGGGAACCTCAAAATAACACCTCTAAAACCATAAAATATAGGAATTTTTGTGCAGAAAAAGTAACACTTTTTCAGAACTTACTCGCAGAAACAAGCTGGGAACAAGTATATTCTTCAGCCGATCCTGTTCTAGCGTATGATATCTTTGTCAGCGAAGTTAAAAAGCAATACGAACTTGCATTTCCTGTCGATGAATTTCGTAAAACAAAAAAGGCAAGGAAACCGTGGACAAACGCTGCCCTTGTTAGAAGAATAAAGAAACGTGACAAGATGTTCGCACTATTTATCAAAACCAGGGATCCAAATACTCTTACTCAGTTCAAAAAATTCAGAAATAAACTTAATTCTGATATCAAACGTTCGCGAGCCATGTATTACGAAAGCAAGTTCACTGAGATTTATAACAATCCCAAAAAAGTTTGGACCACCGTAAATAATTTGATGTCTAAGGGTGAGAGAAGGGACCTTACCGAATTGACAATTGAAGGTGTGCCTTGCACAGGGACCCCGCTGGCAAACAAATTTAATGATCACTTTTTAGCTGCTGGGGCTCCCAATCCCAACATAGACAATAATATTCAGCATAAAACACACATGAAATCAATATTCAGGGACTCGATTTTCCTGGTTCCTACAACTTCAGAAGAAATTTGTGCCATTATACGACAGCTAAGTAATAGTAAATCTTCTGGAATAGATGATCTCAGGGTCCAACCCATAAAATCAGTAGCACAGCATGTCAGCAGTCCGCTTTCTCACATATGTAATTTAATCCTTTCTACTGGGGTGTTCCCTCATGAGCTAAAGATTGCGAAAGTGTCAGTAATTTTTAAAGGGGGAAACGAAAACGACTTAAACAATTACCGACCAATATCGGTTTTGCCAGTCTTTTCAAAAATTATGGAGCAGGTTATTTACATTCGCTTAATAAATTTTTGTAAACAAGAAGGTATAATTGCAGAACAACAATATGGCTTTCAGAAAGACAAGTCCACTGAAAAAGCATTACTTAACACTAAAGATAAAATAATAAGCAACTTTGAGCAAAAATATCATACAATAGGACTTTTCCTTGACTTCAAGAAAGCGTTTGATTCCATCAAACACAATATATTGTTGCAAAAGTTATACAACTATGGAATCAGAGGAATCGCATTTGACTTAATAAAAAGTTACTTAGATAGTCGACAACAATACGTGCAGATAAACCAAGCAAAATCAGGTCTAGGAACAATAAAATACGGGGTCCCACAAGGCTCCATCTTAGGGCCCTTACTGTTTTTGTTTTATATTAATGACATTATCGATATTCCACTTACGCCAGATATAATCCTGTATGCAGACGATACTAATGTATTTTTTTCTGGAACAGACTTAGAAATGCTTGAAAGGCAAACAAACAGCTGGCTAAGCAACCTATCACAATGGCTTAACATTAATCAATTAGCCTTGAACACTAATAAAACAAAGTACATTATTTTCCGTCCCAGAAATAAAGCCATCAGTAGAGAACCTATTATACAATTTCGTGGGGAACACCTAGAACGAGTAAACTCTCACAAATTTCTGGGGGTTAGTTTTCAAGAAAATCTGAGCTGGTCTTTGCACATAGAAAAAATACGAAAAGATATTTCCAGATCAATCGGAATTATCTTTAAAGTAAAGAACTTACTACCAATGTGGTTAAAAAAACAGTTGTATTATAGTCTAGTTTTTTCTCGTTTGCAATATTGTATTCTTGTCTGGGGAACTACGACAAAAACAAACATGGAAAACCTGCTTATACTACAAAAACGAGCCATACGATTAATAGAAAACTCTCCATATAGAGCCCCCTCAGCCCCACTTTTCGATAAACATCAGATATTAACTATCACGAATATCATGAACAAAAGAGTAGCTTTGAAAATATATGATCAAATAAAAATGGACCCGGCTGGGTTCTCGCAAACTTTCTTCTTTAGAGACCACGACCATAACCTTCGGCATATTACCTGTAGAAAAGAACTAGTGCGTACGAACTACGGTACACAAACGCTAAAGTATCGAATCGCTGATCTTCTAAATAAGTACCCGGGTATTATAGAAATCATTCACGACAGTCGTTCCATGAAAGCATTTAGCAAAAAGCTAACCCATTTCTTTTTGTGACATAGCAATGGCTTACTTTTTCTGCACATATCTGCCCTATAAAAAAAAAATAAAAAATCCATGTTCTATTAGAAAAGAAAACCTTACTTTGGCCGGCTTAGTTAAGCTCTTCATGCCTTTTGTTATGTTCAGGGACACCGATATTTGTATTTTATGTGCAATTCTGTGTAACAATGTTGACTGATGAATATACTTTTTGCAGCATTTCTTAATTGTGTGCCTTAAGTGAATATGTGCTGTTTTTCTTGTTTTTTCTTTTTTTTTCGTGTATAATGTTATATGCAATGTCTCTTTGGTGTTACGGTCTGTTTTCTTTGGTTAAACCTGCCCACTGCTCAGTTGTAGAGTGTAAAGGGGGCGGACGCTTCGTCAGGCAACTTTTGATTGCCTTTTTGTTCGCCTCCTCGGCAACCAAGTGTTGTTGAAATAAATCTGAATCTGAATGTGATTCACTTGTTTCATAACGTATGCCGACACTGGTATTACTTTGCTGAAAAAGCCATCTCGTTACTGAAATAGCCTGTTTTCATGAACTAGTGGCGGTCTTCCTTAAAAGACGTCGTACACGGCGTACAATCGCGAGTAAAAAAAAAAATAGCGCTAGTGACGTGCCACAGGAGTAGCAGATAGCAACGCTCGGCGCTGCGGTATACAAACACGCCGATAACATCTGCGCTTCCGTTTTTCCGAATTGCAACCGACTATAGTATTTTTTTTTCTCAGGCACTCCCGAAAGGGCTGTATAGTAGCATGCAATTCAAAAACGAAGCGGCGAATGATTCTCAAAGAAGGCCCACTTGTAAATGGCGTCGAGCAATTTTTACGACGCCAGGGTTAATCCCCTTTCATCCGCCACCCTCCGCGATTTCATGCTAGCGGGTCTATAAGATTAAACACGACGTCACGAGAATCGGCGGCATCCGCTGTATTTTCCTCGAACCGATTCCGACTACAACTTCTGGGCGCGATTTCAGGGATGCTGCACCGTTTTAGCGAGGCACAGAACCCAGCACCCAACGTCGGAATGCGGGAAAGGCGTTGGCACCTAACACAATCCACCCGGTGGTTTGGACACGTCGCCAGTTGATGAGTGCCGCCGAAGACCGCAGCAACACGAACAGAGGGAGGGCGGAGGAACAGAAAGGGGAGAGAAGCGAAAGTACAGAAAGTAGGCCACTCAAGAGAGAGAGACATTACGGGAGTGGGACGTGAAGCGGTACGGTATAATACGGAGGCAGGTCGATACTCAAAGCTCGCCGACGGCGATGGTGGCAAGCCTAACAGCGCGTGTGCCAGCGCGGTGGGGATGCCGTCGCCGACAGGGCACCCCTATCATTTTTTTTTTTTTTATCGAAACCGAACGTGACCCGCGTGGTACTGCGCACCCAGCCGAGCTGGAACGGCGAGAATGACGACGACGCTGCGGCGAAGCCACGATCGGGAAGCGCACGAGGTGCGGTGGCAATGCTCCGGCGCGCGCGCGTGCGGTCGACAGTGAGCGTCACGTACTACTTGCTTATCTACGGCATGGCGCGCGGTGTCGCAACGGGGTCGCCACCTACGGTATCATTCGATGGCCTCGACAAGAAAACTGCCACTTTCGCGCTCTACGCAGCTGGGCAGGAAACGCATGCCTCGCGTAAAAATACACAACGCCGTTGCGTTAACGCCTGTTGAAGTGGACGAATCGAATTATGCACTGTTTTTTTCTGGGAACCAAGCTTTCTCAGCGCATCTACGCCTCGTTAATACGGAAACACGCTGTTCGGACAATGCACAGGGGTGAGAACGCACAAAGCCCATCGGAGCCCACATATTTTTGTCCCTATAATATTAGAGCGATCATACAAAATGCCCCCTGCCCTGCCCCCACCATACGTTCCGCCTCTTGTATTTTGAGCGCAAAAAATCAGCGAAAGGCTGAGCGAAAATGTAAATGATTCCGTGGTGATGGCCTGTGTGCATTTGTGCGTGCGAGCGTGCGTGCGAGCGTGCGTGCGAGCGTGCGCGTTGTTTCATGCTCTATACACTGGCAATGTGCCAAGTATACCCCTCTCACACGGGCACTGCAAGGGCCTTCGAGAATCAGGTACCTATGTTCAAAGGCGTATGGAGTGCATCTACACGGCACAGATGTTGCGCCTTTACCGCTAAGGGCTTTGGATGCGAAGGTGCCCGTCCGAGACCTTTGAGCGCCGTCCAACGTAACAAAGTAAAAGAAAAAAAAAAGATCTATGCAGCTAAAAATGTCCTAAACATCATTGAAAAGTACGAAAGGTTTGTCTGGTTTTGCTTAGTGGAAGGGTGTTTATATTTTATGCCCAGATATCAAGACGGTAAAATTGCTGCAGCAACACCAACGTAGAGCAATACCGAGTGCCCCTGGTGGCCAAGGCAATACACAGCTTAAAAGAACGTCAATTTGGGCTCGATGGCGCATATTATTTGAGACATAAAACAACTGCGCTAAAGGGAGACAAACACAAGAACGACCGGCGCAGGAGATGCGCTAACCCAATTCTAAGTCCTTACACGTCAAGGTCGCCTCGTCTTTTAACCGCGTTGCGCTAGCTTTCAAAGGAACAAAGCTCTTGGCAATCGTTTCACCTGCCCTTGTTCGCAACTCTTCCTCGGGGAGCACCACGAAGCCGCCATCCTTGTCAGCTTGGAGAAGCCGGAGACAGCTAGTGCTGTCTGAAATAGGACACAACTTTTGCCATGGGATCTTTGTCTGGTTCAGCGGAAGAGCGATTTGTAATTCTGGTCAGCGCATCCACAACTTCTAGTAGGCACCTTTCCTTGTTTTCTCCTGAACCCTTTACTGCGATGCGTCTATTCAGAGCCAGGAACTCATGTGCCTCTACTCGGGGTTCACGGCCGAACCTCGGGCCATGGTTCAACGTGTGTCGTACTTCGCTGGGAAGCGAAACTTCCCCGATGACAGCCACACCTTTTCCCAGTGGCTTCTTATTCTGCCTTAAGACAGCAGACTAACACTTCGTTCAGAGAGTGAGCCCTCCAAAACTCCGTCGATCTTCTTGTAAAGCGATTCGTTTTGTGCGATTCGTTTCACTTCACATACGGTCAGTGTTCTTTGTTCAAATTCACATTCTTGTCTTCTTTCACTGTGCAGTTTACGCACATAATGTTGCTTCTATATATACACACACGCTGAGTAGCACTCACTGCACTACGCACCCAATAACATGACCACAAAGGAGCGTTCCAAAGGCGCAGATTTCGCACAGGGAAAACTAATTACGGACTAAACTTTACTAGTGTGCCTCGATGCACGCGCTCCCCTCTACGAACGCATCGAGGCACCCTAAACTTTACGCCGTGTACTGTGCGATGTCAGTGCACGTTAGAACCCCAGGTGGTCGAAGTTTCCGGAGCCCTCCACTACGGCGTCCCTCATAGCCTGAGTCGCTTTGGGACGTTGAACCCCACAAACCAAACCAAACCTAAACTTTACTACCGTTTCACTGCTCGCGCGCCATCTGTTGGGGCAGCGGCGTACATCAGACTCCAGAGCTTTTCTGGTGGCTACCGCATGCCGGCGCCACATGTCACTTCAAACAAAGTGGATATGAGGCGTTAACATGCGCTTTACTACTCGCTTAGTTATTTCTCTAATAACTTCTGCAACTACACACATTCATTAGTATCCACTAGCAAGAAAAACACTTCAAGTAAAAGACCACACCGCCAGCATATAAACCCTCGCTTGTACTTATAACCGTACAAGCGTTTCTACGCGGCATCGTGGGCTCATATCCCGACTAAAATTTTTAGAAATGTTCCATTACGTAAATCCGATTACTTCATAACCAAGTAGCTTGAGACATGCGCCGACCTTTAGTTCCCAAGTCCTCTTTTCGATTATTTACATTTTCCAGGCACCCACGCGTGTCGTGGGATTCTGTCCACAACGCCGACGCCGCTTTTCCGCTGAAAGGGAGCCTAAAAGCTATGGGTTTAAAAATGTACTTTGAGGAGCACTTTCTGAGCGGATATGCGCCCGGTCCGACAGGGCACAGTAAAGCGGAAGGTGACACAGCCGCCGCCTTAGTCATGGGTTCGGATTGCAGTGCCAGCGTGGATGCTTTTTTTTTTTTTTTGTTACGGAAGCAACACTACGCTAGGTGAGAGCGATTTCGCGGAGCCCCGGAGAGCCCCAACTGCGCATGCGCTAGGATCGAGTGACGTCAGAGCAGCGTGGAGCCGCCGCCGACTCCCCCGACGTGCGGGTGACTCAGAGGTGCCGTCGCCGCCGCGCCAGCAGTGTATTCTCCAGGAGGAGTGACGTCACACGGCGCACAGCTGCGGCGCTGGGGTGCTGCCACCGCTGCCACTGCCGCGCCGTTGCTTCCGCAATTCTACTCGGGATGGCCATTGGTCAAACCGCATCCAATTCTTTTTCTCCCTTCCATGACGTTCGATTATACAACATATTTCCCACCCTTACTTACGTGAAGTTGCACTCCTCTATGCTTTTCTTGGTTTCAGTAAACTAAATTATGGGGTTCCGAATTAGGGACGCCACAGTAGAGGGCTCCTGGGGTTCTTTAACGAGCGCTGACATTGCACAGCCCACGTACGCCTTTTACGCTTCGTCTCAACCGAAACGCAGCCGCCACGGCAGGGACTGAACCGGGTCCTCCAGCTCGAGCGCCCTAACCCTAGAACCACCACGGCAGGTGTTCGCTGCTTCTTCGGTGTGCAGATCAGGCCAGAATGAGAAACAAACATATATAACTTTTTTCTTTATCAGGAACACGAGAACTCCTATGCATTCCGACCGAAAAGAAAATACGTCGCAGACGTCCCTCCGCGAGAGGATCATGGTCGGTGCCCGCCAAGCAACCTGCAAAAGCGCCGACGTCGCATCACCGACTCCTCAAAACAGTGGGGTCCGCATTTCAACAAGGCGCAGTCTGAAAACTCTGAAAACGCTGCGCCAATCACAGTAGAGCCTTTTTCGAGACGAGCGAGAATGATGGAGGAGGGGGCGCACAATAATAATAAACAAAAGAAACGGCCGGCAACGCTACTGTGTTACGAGCATGAGCAGGACGAATGAGTGCAGTTCCGTTGAGAATCGGGCGGCGGCGAGCATGTCGCAAGAGCCGAGCACCGCTGCAAGGCGAAATCGCGCAATCTTTCTCCGCCATCCAATTCCGCATTCCGCAATTGGCGCACGCATGGACACACTTCGAGAGGGGAATAGATTGAGAGAGCGCTCACAAACGGCGTAAGGGGGAGAGGGGAAGAAAACGCGCTTCGTTCAAGCCCACTGTTTCCCGGGGGAAGAGAGCAGCAGAAGCGCGGAGCGCCTCGCCCGGTCGATCATCCGTAAAAATAGTCTCCGCAGTCAACGCCGTCGCGTTATCAGATCGCGTTTACGCCCCCCCCCCCCCCCCCTTTTTTTTATTCCTTTATATACCCTGAGCAACCGAGGAATGGCCTCTTCCCTATCGTCGGCGAGACGGCCCGCATAACAAAGCCAAGAGAAGAAGGAACGAGACTCGGGCCGCCGCCGGCGTTCGCCTAAGTACCTTCTGTTCGTCCGGCGGTATTGGGTGCAGCACCACCAGCGGCCTCCGACAAATGCAATCAGGGAATAAGGAATGTATCACTCCGCTTTGTGACGACAAAGCAGCGGGGCATCCTTACATACATGCGTGCCTCGGGCACATGCACGAACAAAAGAACGCGCTCGGAACGACGCATGCCGACTATCTCGTTACGCGATCACGAATGTGCACCCCCCCCCCCCCCCCCTCCCCCGTCCTTCCGTTGGTATGTTGTAGCCACCGTGGCGCGCGCGGCTACGCGCTTTCAAGACACGACTCCTGGCATCTCGGTCACTGCACAGAACTAAGTGTGGCTCAACGAGGCCAGCCACCGAAGGGCCGCGGTAGCCCGAGAGGAATAATCACACGAGCACGTGGAGAGGGACCGCGCGCGCCGCTTGAATTCGCGCCGAGATACCTGGTCCCCTTTCGAAGCATACGTAAACAAAGGGCTCTCAAGCTCCTCAAGAGCGCCGATATGGGGGCTGAGGTATTAGGGGGCAGCAGCTGCTTTACCGAGAAACAACGGGCACGGTATTAATAGGTTGGGTTATTAGGCAATGGTCTCACTAATATACACCACGGAGGGGAGAAGGAAGTGGTCCGGCATGCACGTGAAGGTAATGAGTGACGAGTGTGGAACTACGAATACAGCTACGAGGAGGTTCTTCCGTACAGCCATAGTCCTTCAATGTTTTTGTACAGCCCACGAAATACCACACGTACAAACAGACAATTCGTACCACATCTAACTTCGTGCACTTGTTTATTAAATTCAAATATTAAAAAACTGTTTCGTTTACCTTTGTGACTGGCTAGCGGAGTAATACAGGACGGCTCGGACCGTGACTCCGTGTTAACTGCTATTTCCTTAAGCTGTATCCTACTATAAACAAGTTTTAGTAACGTTGTTCCCGCTTGCCGCCGTGGAGCGGCGGCGAAAGGTGCGATGCGATGGGTGCAAGGCGGCTTTTCGGAATTATTCGAGTTGTAGAATAGTAGGCCCCAAAGATTTGGGACCCCCAAAAAACAGAGCGCCCCAACGATACGGATGCGCACACCGCTAACTTCAATACTCCGTTTCGTACATAGCAGGCAACGCTGCCAAAGCTAGCGCGCCTGCTCGCGCAGGCCAAGTCCGCACGCAAAAAGTGTGTTCGCCATACAACCAAAGCGAACACAAGCATATTTCGTAGCGGTAAATCTTAAGTGCCGTGACTGGCACCTCCTGGACTTCGTTTTACCTCTTGCCACATTTTCGACCTGCGACTCGTCGAGATTTCGAGAAGCAAAAAGTACACGTGGCGATATGATACGCGGTTGGTAGGGCGAATCGCTCCTACTAAATCCGCGCCCAAAAAGTGGTTCACACTCCGTGAAAATTATGGCCACAGAGCCCGAACACTGAGCGCCTCACAGCTTCGACTGTGATTTTCAATCCTACCACATCCCTTTATACCGCTCCTTGTATTCGTCCAAACAATGACCGGAGTTTCGAGAAGAACGAATGATACGTGGCGGAGTAATATAGTTTCGCGGACGCACTACTTCAGCAACCTCCGCAGCGTTGCCTGCTATGTATGAAACGGAGTACAGAATAGGGGTTTCCTCTACGCGCAGTGGCGATAGGTTTGGGTTCTTTCACTGCAATTGCCACCACTGCGGCGAAGAAAAGAAATGCTAAAAAAAATAAAAATAAAGAAATAAAAATGTTTTGGTAAATTGGTTTTTGAGGAAAGGAAATGGCGCAGTATGTTTCTCGCATATCTCGGCGGACACCTGAACCGCGCCGTAAGGGAAGGGAGAACGGTAGGAGTGAAAGAAGAGAAAGAGGTGTCGTAGTGGAGGGCTCCGGAATAATTTGGACCACCTGGGGATCTCTAACGTGCACTGACATCGCACAGCACACGGGCGCCTTGTTTAGCATATTTGGTTAGTCTTCAGCAGCACTAAATTCGCACAAAATAACTGAAACAAACGCTACATACAAGAAGTGATTCACACTTTTTGGACTGTTTGCCACGCGCAGCGCCACCTCGGGCAGAACCCGCAATGGTAACTCTCGCAAATTATTTTAAGTTTTGTTTACGTCTGCACGAATAAAGATTACTGCATAAACTAGAAAAGTGTTACCGGGACGCCAACTTTTTGCGACCCCCCTTTTGAACAAAAATCGCAAACCTGTTTGTGGAGATCAGCAGTTTGGCCGCGCTTTCTGACGTGAAACGACACGCACTCGCTAAGCCTAGCAGCTCTAAACTCGGAAGCAATCTGAAAATTTGGCGCGTTTTATCATTCAATTTTTGTGGTTCAGGCAAGTTCAGACAAAGAAAAAGCTTCGTGCGCCTTTCGTTTGCCGTGGACATAAGACACAGGGTAGATCGAACGCTAGCCCAAAGGAGGAATCCTCCATGGCTAGTCGACCCGCCGCGGTGGCTCAGTGGTAAGGCGCTCGTCTACCGAGCCGGAGTACCCGGGTTCGAACCCGACTGCGGCGGTCGCGTTTCGATGGAGGCGAAACGGAAGAGGCGCCCTTGTGCTGTGCGATGTCAGTGCAGGTTAAAGATCCCCAGGTGGTCGAAATTACTCCGGAGACCTCCACTACGGCACCTTTCTTCTTTCACTCCCACCTACCTTCCCTCCCTTACGGCGCGGTTCAGGTGTCCGCCGAGATATGTGAGACAGCTATTGCGCCATTTCCTTTCCTCAAAAACCAATTTAATCAATTTAACCATGGCTAGTCTCAACGTCGCTCTACGTTCAGGCAACTAGGCGGCGCCCGTCGAAGAAGGGCCTGACGCTCCACCGATTCGTCGTTGTCGCTACTCTGTCTTATGTTCACGGAAAATGAATGGCGCACGAAGCTTTCGCTTTGTCTGAAGATGCCCACATCACAAAATGTGAGGTTCCTTCCGTGTTTACAGAGTTGCTTAGAGAGCGCACCATCTTGTCAGAGAGCGTGGAAGGTTCAAACAGGTTAACGAATTTGGCCCAAAACGCGGTCACGAAGAATTGGCATTCCGTGAAGTTTTTTTCTTTATTCATTCAGTGATTTTTATCTATGCGAACGTAAACAAAACTAAAAAATTAGGCAGTGGCTTATCTCTGGTTAAGCCTGGATATACAAGCGAAAAGCTTCAGTTATGCTTGGTTTGGCGTCATGGCTGTCGCAGTTCGCGCACAATGCACTGGGAGCACCACGATAACGGTGGAGGCGTTCGGCCGTCCACACACTGCCTGTACGGAGGCGGAGGAGGAGACGGAAATCGGCGCGGTTAAAACTGCCCGCAGGAATGCGGAGAGGAGGGTTGCCGGCTGCGGGGCGGGCAACACGCAGCTGCAACAAAAGGTCAAACGGTGGGCGAGGAGGCGAAGCGCGCAGTTGTAGCGACAGCGAAGAGGCGACGCACATGCGGCGAGGAACGACCACCTGCGCGCCGCATGACGTCACTCGGTTTCGCGCATGCGCATAACTCATCAGTTCGGCTCACGCGAAGCTCGGCTCTGACCCGCGTAGTGAAGCTTTTCGCTTCAAAATAATTATATTCGCAAAAGTTACTTCTGCGCGTTCCGGCCGCGATGGCGCTTTTCCATTGTTCCTTGTTTCCCTTGCATCCGCTTGTGCAGCAGGGTACGCAGCACGTTGGCATGACGTTTCATCGACTGTCACATGCGCAAAGATAGACCCGCCGTCTTTCACGGCTAGTCAACGCTTCTTTTCCCGACCACAAAGCAGCGTTTCCTCGGCGTCGCGTGAGCGTCTCGGTTACCGGCATCTCCGGAGGCGAAATCTCGGCGCTTCTAGCGAGGTGACGGAGGGAGATGCAGATATCTGGCAAGGTCAGATCCCAGCGTTGGCGCCAGAAATACCTCGTAGGTGAGGACTGGCGGGGAGCAATGACTAGCAGCGCACCGCAGCGAGATCAGCCCTGCACGGCCCCTTTCTGCGAAAACAGGACCGCTTAGGCTAATTTCTTAACTATTATTACGCAATTAGTCATTAATTATCAGGCAATTATCATGAATGCCTTAAATCGCGTTCCGATATCATTCGAATGCCATCGATTAAGAAATGATTGGCATATGCCCATATAAGGCACGTAACCGAAATGCGGACACATCTGCCGACACGGCTGCTAACGACAGTATGAGACATTAAAGGCTTTCGCCTTAATTTTCATATTCATTGGTAGTGGTTTGATCCTCAGTCCCTTCCTAATGAGTTTCTACGCCTATGCCTAGGCTCTCTAGTATGGTTCTGCCTGCCTTGGTGCGCTTAAGTCTTTCCGTTTGCATCGTGAGATGGGCCTCCTTGAGCTCCTCCAGAGTTACGTATTCCTAACCCCAAGAGTCGTTCTGTCGACGTGAAGTTCGGCAGTCCCAAGGCTGCCTTGTACGCTTGCCTATCGGCTCAGCTTTGCCTTTCTCCGCGGCATCTAGCTTAAGGTATGGTAGTGCATACACCATCCAGCTCAGAACAAATACCAGCACTATCCTACAGAGGTCTCTTTCTTTGACTCCCCTTTTGCGGTTCGCGATCCTTCTGATTAACCTAATTCACATATTAACTGATGTTTTCAGCTTTTCCAGGGTTTCTTTGTTTTGAGGTGATATGGGGGCCGGCTCACTCGGGGAATCCGGTAAACGAGGCGGCCCAAAACACGGCTCGAGGTTTCGTCAACCGAGTCGGTGGGTCGTCCGTATCCATGGGTTACTCCAAGGAGGCGCTGGCATCTTTTCATGATATTACTACTCATTACAAATTGGAAAGACAAATTTCCACCGCCTGACAAAACGTTGGACAAGGCGCAAGAGACCACCTGGAGGAGACTCCAAACGAGGTCCTTTCTTACCCCCTATCTATTATCAAAAATGCACCCGGATGACTATATCCCCAAGTGCAGGTTCTGTGGCGAAACAGCCACGTATGACCACATACTATGGCAATGTAAAGAAGAACCTCTACCGGAGGATCTAGTACGAATTCCTTCTGTTGAGCGATGGGAGGCCGTGCTGGTCAGCTCGGACCCGGGCATTCAAGCCTTGGCCACCGAGTGGGCCGCTCAGGGGTGGTATTCTCCCGGTGTCGCCTTTTGCGACATGTCGCATTCGCTCTTCGCTGATTGGCTCGAGCCGCGGTGACGGCGGCGTGACGACACGGACCCACCTTCCTGCTACGTCATCGTGACGTCGCCCCAATTTACTACGCTTAGTCGAACAACGGAATGCGCTGAAGCAATTCGCGCGGGCGACGGGCTACCGTTAGCGTACGAACGCAATCGGCAGTTGCGGCTTGGCGTGAAAACATGGCGGCGTCCTTCTAAGCGAGAGCCGCCTGCTTCAGCCAATTCAGCAGTCCTTGCGATTCCGGTCGGCATGTTTACCGGCAACGACTGGTGTTGTTACTTTTCGCTATGACACCTTGCTTCGACGATAAAGTTTAAGCTGCAATTCAGCCTAGTTTTTTAGATACGCTCTCGATTCTGGAGCGCGCAAGCCTAATGGGACCTCCAGCTACACTGCTACCGTCTGCAACTGCCCGAAACGCAGCCGAAACCTAGCTCAACCGTCCGGAACGAAAGAAAAATAGGTTTGGAGCTTTTTCGCGGTGTTTTATAGAATTAAATGAAGTAAAGCGAGTTTATATTAAATTTTCAAATGTTTTTTTGAACATTAGACGTCATGTGATGGCAAATATTCTTGCTATAAAAGATACGAAACTACTGCTGGTAGTGAATCAGCAATGGTAAATTGTCGCTTCTCGGAGTGAATGAATGCACCGCAGACGAAAGTGCCGGCGGCTTTTTCCGTTTTTTCGAGCATCTGTAAGCACTTTTTTAGGCCCCGCCCATATGCGACATGTCGCAAAAGGCGACACCGGCAGAATACCACCCCAGGTCGCCGCCAGCCATGGTTTGGTGGCCATCTAACGCGGACCGTCTGCATCTGCATTTTTGACGTTTTCCAACCCAATTTCGCCTTAACACCGCCACGTACCTCAAAACGCGACTGAGGTGTCCACTGATCCAGGGCGATGCGCCTTTCCTTTCATCAAGCCCTTGGCACAAACCCACAAACATCGCAAGATCCTGATCGGGGCATACCCATCGGAAAAGTGCTGCCGCACTAAAACATGGCAACGCGAAACTATGCACGTTGAACCACACACCTCCTATACAGTAAGGCGTGTGCTACACCGCGGCGATGAGGTTGGCCCACGCCGAACGCACACACAAAAGGGTCGAACGCGGCCCATTTCGCGACGCCGCGAAAGGTTTACGATTCAGGCAATGCCGCGCCACTATAGCAGTAGCACGCGACACAATCGGCAGCCAAGGATTTCTCTCCGCAACCTCCAAACAGCCAGCCGGTCGACCGGTCCAGGCTTTTACTCGGGAGAGGAGCGGAGGGAAAACGAGAGCAAACACACGCTCGTGGAAGAACGGAGAGAAACCGCATACTTTCACGCAGCACGCGCGACAAGCGCCGTTTCCCTTGACAAGCACGCGCGCTTATGGATGCGGAGCCCGCGACCTTCGAACGGCGTTCGCCCCGCTGAGTGCAGCCTTGCGAGGAGCGGGTTATCGAACGGGCTGCTGCCGCTGCTGCTGAGTCGAGTCCCTGCATATACTGCGCGCGCGACCAGCGGCATACGTGCACGATGAGTGTACAAGCGCGAGCAGCAGGAAAGGGAACCTCGCATCCAGGAGCTAAATTCTGCATAAGCTTGCCTCATAGAATGCGCGTGGTATAAATTTACGGAGTTGGTCAGGTCGAGTCCCCAGGTCACACGGTCTGCTTCCGAGTTTTGCAGGGAAGCATTCACGACGGGATACGCGCCGACGTTCAAACTCTCTGCGGGGTGAGGATGAATATCATCCTTGCACTTCAGGACGTTGGTAGCTTCGTAGGTGCCGTAAGCGCCCGACTATGCTCCTCAAAAGAAGACTGCGGCGTGATAGCTTATGATACCTGCAGTACCTGCAAAGAAAGACCGGACTGCGAGTGCTAGTAGTTTTACAAGCATCAGGTACAGCCTCTGTCAAACGTTTAGAGCCCAAGGGGCTTGCTTCTGAGGCATGCTATACGGCTAAGTACGCATCATCAGTGATCCAAAAATATTGATAATGAGAAGATCCCTCGTCCTCACCGCTCCGAAGGTTAGGAGTTCCACGGATGCTACAAAAACGCCCTATAGACGGCTTACAAGAAAACCCCTTGAGCTATAAGCTTTCGACAAAGGTTGCACGTCCGAACAGGGGCGACTCAAAACTTCGAGATCTCACGAATGAAAAAAAGAAACGAATAGTTTCTCCACATTTTACTCGGCGCGGATCACAAAACCGACTTTGCACTCACCCCACAGTTATCTCACGTTAAATTTCAATGGCAGATCCGGATCAAGTTTTTGTGCTCTGCTTGGAGCGATCGTACTCCAATGGCAGACTGAAAGCGCGATCTGTCGTTCCGTTGGCAGATCGGGATCAGGCGTAGACAGACAGATTTGAAAAGAACCCCGCGTGACCTTTCCTTTCCCCCGTGCCTACGTACTGTCACGACCGGCTGTGGCCGCCTCCTTCCTATCGTCACTACGCCGCTACACGGTGATCCAGGCACCATACGAGGAACGTTTTTGAACTTTTTTTTTAGATTGTTAGCCACGCGCAGCGCCATATCGGCAGAAACTCGCAATGGTAACACTCCCAAATGTAATTATTTTCGTTTCGTTCGCGTTCGCACAAATAAAAGTTACAGCAAAAATAAAAAAAACACCTAAAAGAATGTCACTCCTTCGTGACCCCATTTTAGACCAAACCCGCGCTTCCTAACGTCAGACGACACGTACTGGATAAGCCTAGCAGCTCTGTAAATACGGAATCAATCTAAAGATTTGTAGAGTTTTATCGCTAAAATAGCAAGATAGACAGATAAAATAGCACAGCAAGAAAAGTAAACCTGCGCTGTTCTAGACGCCTCCAAGAGCAAGAAAAACTGTCGCTCGGGTAAAATATACCCCCGAGGAAGAAGTGCCGCAACCCATTCTTGCATGAACGAAATATACGGACGGCGAGAGCTACTGCTGACATCGATATACGTCTATTCGCTAAGCAGCAAATTTCTAAAGGAGCCACACGGTGCAGGCACAACGATGCGGCACCAAAGACGCGGCGATTCATCGACGCCTCCGCATCAGCACCACAGGGGAAAGCCGAGCGACCACACGGGCATAAGCTGCACGTGCCGTGCTCGCTCCAACACGAAAAAAAAAATATTAAGAAAAGCCCCAGCCGAAACAGCTCACGCAGCTGCTCATTATCCCGAAGTAGGGGTGAGAATAGAAAGGTGAGAAACGCTGACGACGCCCCATCTTCCTGCCGGCCCGACGACAGACGCTCGGACGCCCCTGCTATGAATAGGCGAGCGAATGCGTGCGCCCGGGTCGTTTTGGTGCAGCACGCGGGCGACAAAATATACCTGCGCGCCACAAACGATCGAGCGAGCGAGCGGGCCAGCCGTGCGCTGTGGAACACAGCGCACGCGTGATCGCCCCGCAAGCTCGACAATGGCTCCTTCGCGCGAGCACGCAACGCACGTAGGCAGGTGGTCGCAGTAGTAGCAGCAGGGGAGTAGCTGCGCCGCCTGCATGTGACGCGTCTACCTCTGCGGGACGAAAACAGATTAGGGGAGGGGGGCACGGTCATTGTCACGTTGCGAACAATGCCGAGACAAAGCAGGGGCTCGTGCTACATAAGCTCATGCTACAACGCCGTTGCAAGCACACAACCTAAAGCAGTGCACGAAAATTTACGCTTGCCTTGAAAAGAGAGCCAAGAAGGTGCCGCAAGAAACACTACACGACGGGTCCCCGCAGGCGAGTGTCCAAAAAGAGGGGACTGCAGACGAATGCCGTCTCCTTCGATGCCGAAGTAATGGCGACTATGCACATCAGAACGTTCAGCAGCCCTTATTAAGCAAAGCTTTCACAAGGAGGGCCCAGCTTAAGCGAGCCCCAAACCCGAGCTGAAGCTCACCAGCCATAGGCCAACTCGCAGGGCGGCTAACTACGCAACCTGCACGCAGCGACCGAAAAAAAAAAAAATTGGAGCGGACACTCGGGCTCCGCGACCGAAAAAAAAAAATTGGAGCGGACACTCGGGCTCCTCCTTAAGGGTATGACGCGGAGGATTAATTTAATGCCCACATATGCGGAATCGGTCATTTTCGGATTTACACAGATCCCTGGGAGTCATCACACCACTCCTGGTGGAGCGGTTAAGCGATGCGCCACTGCCCTGCAATGGAACATGCTGCCACCCATGGCTTGTGCTACCCAGGTTGCTCGACGTGAGCCAAGGAATATAACCTCCTTGACGTGAGCAAGCTCTAGTGACCAGTCGTTTATTTAACTGCCACCTGCCACTGCGTCCAGTTTGCTCACAGTGTGGTGGGCAGGTTGCGATGACGCCACAAGGTCACGTGACCTGGGTGGCTCACCTGGTCGCTTCTCAGGCGATTTTTGGCTCACGACGCTGACGACGCCGGATTTTTGTACCGAAAGCTACATGGGACGCATTTCGCCCTAAGCATCCCACTGACCTTGAAACGACCTTGAGATAAGCCATGGCTATAGTGCTGCTATGCACATGTACCTAACTATGTGTTGTCTAATTAGTGGACCACCTTTGACCTTGAACTTTGACCTTACACATCGGCCTCAACTACTTGCACCACCGACTCGTTGCGGACAGAAAGACGATTTCACACGATTCGTGTGAGCGAAAGTGCCACCGCATTATGAAAATAGAAACGTTTCATTGGTGTAGTCTGCTACTAGGGGCTCGCGCCCTATGTCCGCGCATAGGCTACGTTCGTAGGAAATGGCGCAATTGCGCCATTTCCTTTCGTCAAAAAACAATTATCGTAATGAGATTGTGACGCGACCGCACGTACTGCAGCCTTCCAGGTGGTGCCATACGAGTTCTCGTTGCATACAGCATGCATCTGCTACTCAAGTTTGAAGCTAGCTCGCGACAGGTATTAAAACCGAGTATTTCACTCAGACCTTCGTGTATTCGGTGTTTGCGGAATCAGCTTTCGGAGGCGCGTCTCCGTTTCATTTCTCAGTGCGCGACCTGCGTCGAGGTCGAATGCTTTCGCATTATTCACAGCACGTAAGTGCCCTCTGAATTTTTAAGGCGAAAGCCTTCTATGGCTCATACTCGCAGCCAAGGTCACGTCCGGTGTAACGCTGCCTTTCACCAATAACGCGGCAACTAATCAGGATAGGAGAAAACGAATGGCAGCATCAGATAGAGGGGACAAAATGTAACCCCGACGCCAAGTTTGATGACTGTAGAGTGATTAGTTAATTATAGCTAATGACAGCAAAAAAAAAACAACTAAATGCGTCGATGTCGCGACGGGAACGACGTGACGTCACATCCACTGGAAGACGACACAGCATTGTGAAAATAATCACAGAGTGGGCGGGAAAACACCGGTATGGGTCAAATTAGATTGAAAAATGTGCACTTAAGCGCAATTAGTACTTAAGATCACCGAAAGATCTATAATTTGGGTAAAAATGGCTCAAGAACGACGAAAACCGGATGATGACGTCACATCAGACGAAAGGCCATCGAAGCAGCTTTCCGGCCGGATTCCTACCCATTCGAGTATTGTCCTGCCCGTTTCAGACTGGCCGAGCCGTTCTAATTGGGATATCCTCACCCCCTCTGACAGCTCAACCCATGTATTGTGTACCCCCCCCCCCCTTTTTTTTTTTTTTTCAAGTCGCTCCGTCGACATGGATATGGTCAGTCCATCCCAGCAAGAATCAGAGCCAAGATATGCGTCCCACCTATGCCGCGAAACATGAACCCCGAGCATAACAAGGAAAGGCGAAAACATAGGGCTAAGGCCTACGAGAGGAAGTTGAGGGAGCGACCGGCAGACCTGGTGGCTTATGTAGACGCTGCGTGCGGACAGCACGGGGCAGCTGTATCCGCGGTGGTCGACGGGGCAGGAGTACCAACGGTAGCGGCTTCGAGCCGCACGAGAGATGCCAACGCGGCGGAAGAGTTGGCGATAGCGCTCGCTCGCGTCGGTACCAAGGCCACGATGATTTTAAGTGACAGCAAGGATGCAGTGAGGAACTTCCGTAAAGGAAGAATCTCGGAAGAGGCCAAACGCGTCCTCGAGGCGAGGCCGATAGAATTTAACAGAGATATGGATTCCAGCGCACCACTCTATTGCAGGAAATGAGGCTGCACACGAACTTGCCCGAGCTCTCTGTCACTGGGCGGCCGTAGAGCAGCGCTCTCGCATAGACATGAAAGATAGCTTGATTTCATACCACGAGATCACGGTAAGTTGAGCAGGAGGGTCTATCCGCCGCCCGACCGTTCCCTCGGAAACGAGGAGGCCATTGCGTGGAGAAGATTACAAGGGGGAAATCATATAAGCCCCTTCTGGGTAATCTCGAAAGAGGAGAAAGACCAATATTACATTACGTGCGGGGAGAGGGGCACTATACGTAGTATGGGAATATGCTGGCAGCCCGGGCGACGAGCAAGAGACAGAAGATAGAGAAGCGAGGACCCCGCTCAACAGCAACAAGCCATCCGCCTGGCGGCTGGGGCCGTGAAGCGACAATGTATCTTCACCAGACCTTAGTTTGGGGGGGGGGGGGGGGGGGGGGGGCAAGGCCGGGCAAGGCCGGAGGGACGCAAGTGCGGCCTCGAGTTCCGTCGAAAGCTAACCTTGTATATGTAGCCCTATGAGAGCAGCGCGAAAACAATAAATCTACGGAAATCGCAGTTCGCTTCACGTAAAAAAAAAAAAAAGCACTGGTGTGGCAGTTCAGTGCTGTGTAGGCCGAAGTTCGTACGGCCTTGCACTTTTTGTCGTCAGGTCCCTCCATAGTATACAGTTTACTGCCAAGTTCAGTAGAGAACCAGAGCCCATAAAAGTGAACACAGAAGCCCGGTTTACATGGCGAACGTTAAGATGGCGGGCTAATGGCAAGGCTCGTTGATCGCACGTCGACACTGTATAATCAAGCGAACGCTTCAAACTCGAAGTTCACAACCGGATAAAAAAGGAAATAAAACGCAACAAAACTAGAGATTGCACGTTCGAAGGGTATACAAATAAAACAACGGTCGAAACCGCATCCATCTCCATAAGTTCATATAGTGGGCGCTCCCAAACAGCTAGCACACGCAGTATTGAAGACACGGATCAGGCGAATGACAGCCAAAGAAACAAAAACGCGAAAAAAAGTCAGTTGTATAAGGCTCAAGTCGACCAACGCCTTCACACAACGCCCATTAGCATGGTCCCCCAACCTCAAAAAGGAACAAATCAGGCCATCAAGAAAAAAAAAAGCGCTTATGGAAGCACCGTCCCTCACAATAAGACATTCGAAGCACGGGAGAGCGTTTTACTTTAAACGACGTACACAGTGCTGCTGCTGCTGCTGTCTTAAATCTCCTCGGCACACGCCATAAAAGCAGACAGGCGCTAGATAGAAAAGGCCCGTGCAAAATAGATGATCCCACTGCGCGCTGCGTCAACGCTCCCCGTAATTGCCCATCCCACAAAGTAGCGAAATCCCCGAGCGCCTCCGCAGGTTCAACAAAGGGGGTCACAGTTTTCCCTTCCTCGCTTTCGCCTCGCAGAAAGAGCAAAGGATGCCTCGAGCAGTAGCACCACCACCAGCGTCCCCTTTTCGTCGTTGCTGCTGCTGTTGCCGCTTGGACGCGTCTACAAATGGCGAGCGCAATTACGGGTCACGACAGCTGCTCGCAAACCTCGCTAGTGCAAGGCGTACTCAGCGGCACGAGGAGAAAGGAGGTGTCCTGCACGGAGGAATACGACGCCAGACTCAATGGAGAGTTTTAATATAACGTTAGCGTGAGAGCGGACATCGGCGAAATTACGCTGGCGTGCCGTAAGCAACTTATCCCCACTGAAAGTTTCAATATCACGTTTCGAAAACGTTAAACGCGATATACATTGCAAGCAGGAGGAAGGCGCCTTTAAAATGGCCGCCACAGCCGCTAATTAGCCAAAAGAATACGTATCGGAATCTTTTACAGCTCACTGGTATAGCAATATGTATTTCTGCCAGCAAAATGCCAAAGAAAATGAATCGGCGACAGAGTTCCGTTCGTAAATTTTAAAACGAGCCAGAAACTGAGCTGAAGGTAGCGAAAGTAGCCATGCGCCAAGTTTGTATCCAGACAGAACAGAAGGGATACTATGAATACAAATGTTATCAAAGAACAATAAATGTTAGCATTTTGAATCAACGCAAGAAACAATAAAGGGCGTAAAATTTTAGCCCCTTTTCTTGGTCTTCAAGGCACAGATACGTTGGAAATAAATGAATTATTAAATGCTCATTGCGTGTAGATAGTGTGATCTTGCGAGAGTAATGTTGTTGCGTTCCAGCTAACACCCCAGTAGGACATTGAAGCAGTTTTATCTGAAGCTGTACATCGAATTTGATTCGTGGAATCCCGATTAGGCAGTCGAGCTTCAATTTGTCGCGCATGTTTTTTTTTTTTTTTTACTAAGTTAGAACAGGAGAATACGCGCTCAGCATCAAAGTTAGAAACTCAGAGTGGCAAAATTTTGTGCCTTTTTTGCGCCAGTTGAGGAAAAGGGGCATTCGCTGCAAGTGTCTTAGGGCACGCGCCGGCCGGATCGTACAAACTCAAACATGATGTGTGATCAGGTTCACGCCAATCGTTTGCCGTTGCCGCATTTCTGACTCCAGCTGGATGCAGAAAGAAAAGAAAAATTCAAAAGCCGCTCCAGGAGTTGTACCGCCATTTGCCTCAAGAACTGGACGCGGCGCTCTCTTATGGCTCCTTGGCCTAGTGAAATCTCTGGAGATGTCACCTTTAGCGTCGCGCCGCAGTTTTCGTAGGGGTGCTCCGATGCGAACCGACCCTGCCGGCAGGGATGCCGCGATTTAACGAAATGGCCAGTAAATGCGCCAAAATATAAGTTCGAAGCAGCCAGAATGTAGCCAAGAAGCATACTGCTCGGCGATTAAAAATCTGCGAAATAAGGAATTACGTAAACACTGTCGCCAACTAGTAACGGAAATGCTAAGTAGAAACCACTCGAAAAATAATTTTCATTTCATGTAATGCAATGCTTGCAATATTTATGGAAATTTGATAACATTTAATATTTCAAAAGCGTAGCTTTTTGGGCTTGCTGGTGCATGATCATAGCGAGATAATATAGCGCAGAATAGGACAGGACACAAGAAGACACGAACAACACGAGCGCTAACTTCCAACAAATTTTTTATTTCACACATGCAACATATTTATTCACCAGGGTGGAAATTTGGGCAAGTCGGTATTGATCCCTAACATAAGAGTAGCGCAAAACCAGGACGACGGACACAAGGGGAGAGAACACACACCAACAACACAGGCGCTAACTTCCGACTGACGAAGAAAACCAAACCCAACCAAGTGAACGGAACCTGAGCAAAAGTAGCGCATGCGCTGACCTAAGAGAAAAAATCGAAAAAAAAGGTGCGATAAAATGCGATAAAAAATGTGAGATCACGGATGTTTTGAACCCAAGAAAGCCAGCTCTCGTTTAGACAAGGAAATGGACGGAGTACTAACGCAGTTATCTTGTAAGGCAGCAATCTGTGCAGCTTCCACAATTTCGAGAGTTAGCTTATCTCTACTCTTAGCAACGACTGAGCACTTGTACAAAAAAGGCACGCACTTGCAATCTTTGCAGTGCAAAGCTAGATTGCTGCCGGTATAAGTCTTCATGTTATTATTGTGCTCTCGAAGCCTATCGTTCAGGCACCTACCGGATTGCCCAATATACTGCTTGCCACAGGAGAGCGGAATGTTGTATACAATGCCCTCAGTACATTTAACAAATCTTTTCCTGTGGCGGATGGTACACTGCTGCTTTTGGGAGCTATGTGCGGAGGGCACGGACCTTTTGCATAACACACTGAGCTTTTGTGGAGCTGAAAACACCACGCGAACGTTTGCCTTTTTCCCTATTTTCTTGAGATTGTGCGCGAGACAATGGACGTAAGGAATGACAGCCACCTTGCCTCTCGTTTCTTCTGTAGTGTTAGGTTCTTTCCGGAGCTTCTTTTTGAATAGGTTTTCTTTTTCAGGACATTTTGACCATTGTACAAGGGTGTTTACACCCGCTACTATTGACTAGCGAAATGCCTACTGACTAAGAGATAAGGTTTCTCGATATTCGGCTTAAATTCATGGACAACCACGTTTGCTGGTGCTATTCACCTCGCGCCAAAAAACCGCTTCTACCTTACACATCAGCTCATTCTAAACTCGTGAAACGAGGCATTATTAACCTCTGCATGGAAAACGCCGTTGAAAAGTCATGCCCCCATCAATCCACATCTAGCTTTCATGAACAACTCGCGAGGTTCCTCGAAGCAGGGTACCCTAAAGATTTCGTGGGTTCAGTCGCCGAAAACCTCCGGAAAAGGAGCTCCGGAAAGAACCTAGCACTACAGAAGAAACAAGAGGCAAGGTGGCTGTCATTCCTTACGTCCATTGTCTCGCGCACAATCTCAAGAAAATAGGGAAAAAGGCAAACGTTCGCGTGGTATTTTCAGCTCCACAAAAGCTCAGTGTGTTATGCAAAAGGTCCGTGCCCTACGCACATAGCTCCCAAAAGCAGCAGTGTACCATCCGCCACAGGAAAAGATTTGTTAAATGTACTGAGGGCATTGTGTACAACATTCCGCTCTCCTGTGGCAAGCAGTACATTGGGCAATCCGGTAGGTGCCTGAACGATAGGCTTCGAGAGCACAATAATAACATGAAGACTTATACATGAAGACAAATGCTCAGTTGTTGCTAAGAGTAGAGATAAGCTAACTCGCGAAATTGTGGAAGCTGCACAGATTGCTGCCTTACAAGATAACTGCGTTAGTACTCCGTCCATTTCCTTGTCTAAACGAGAGCTGGCCTTCTTGGGTTCAAAACATCCGTGATCTCACATTTTTTATCGCATTTTATCGCACCTTTTTTCGATTTTTTCTCTTAGGTCAGCGCATGCGCTACTTTTGCTCAGGTTCCGTTCACTTGGTTGCGTTTGGTTTTCTTCGTCAGTCGGAAGTTAGCGCCTGTGTTGTTGGTGTGTTCTCTCCCCTTGTGTCCGTCGTCCTGGTTTTGCGCTACTCTTACGTTATGGAACATATTTATACACCAAAAACACGTCATCAACTGTGCTATCAGTAACGTTGCCTGAGAAACGAGAGTTCTTTATCAGATAAAAAGATAGAGGGAGTGCCTACACATGTCTCTCCCGAAGAATTTATCCTTTCAGGTTCAATTATTGATGACGTGTTTTTGGTGTATAAATATGTTGCATGTGTGAAATAAAATTTGTTGGTAGTTAGCGCTCGTGTTGTTCGTGTATTCTTGTGTCCTGTCCTACTCTGCGCTGTATTATCTCGCTATGAATATTTCAAATTATTAATTTATTTTAATTTAGTAATTTATTTAATTATATCATAAAATACCGTGGCAAAGCTCGAAAACTACTTTTGTAGCTTTCCTAGCAGTTGCAGACGGTCGCAGCGCAGCGGGAAGCCCCGTTAAGCTTGAGCGCGCCAAAATCAGGAGTTTATCTAAAAACCTCGGCTGATTTGCAGCTTAAATTTTGTTGCCGAAGAAAGGTGAGTCACAGCGAAAGGCAACAGCACCACAAGTTACGGTAAAGTTGCCGATAGGAACCGCAAGGACTGCTTATTCGGTTGAAGCGGGCGGCTGAGCTCGTTTGGAAGGACGCCGCCATGTTTTAAGGTAAAAGCATGGCTCATACTGTCGGCCGAAATTCCGTCACACCCACTCCCTACCCTCGAAATAGCGCCGAACTCATTTCTCTGTATTCCAAAGGCGATGAGCCGTCCAAGCGGACCTTGAGCAACGTTCGTTCGCAAGGGTGCCTCTTTCTCCCGGTGCGCGTGGGTGTACGCGAGTACAAGGTACTCTTGTTTATTCCATCTCTCAAACGATGCAAGCGCCTTCTACTTGCCCGACGTGGCCTTGAGGTGTTGTGTAACTGCATGCGCTGCCTTTTCCGCGCAGGTGTACCATGCGCTCGCGTCACCGCCTGGGCAACTTGTGCGACGCGGAAGTACGACATCGGCAGGTACATGCGCATCTCGCTGCCATTAGGCGGGCGCACACTCACGTACACGCGCTACCCGCCCGCATACTCCATACAAGCACAATTTGAGCACAGCATCGTGGCTTCTTAAACGAGTCTTATTCTCCATTGATAATCCCCATATGCTTGCCTTGGTCTCTCTCTCTCTCTCTCTCTAACACACGCACGCACGCACACACGCGCGCGCGCACACACACACGCGCGCTCACACACACACACACGCGCGCTCACACACACACACGCGCGCGCGCACACGCACGCACACACACACACGCGCGCTCACACACACACACGCGCTCACACACACACACGCGCGCGCGCACAGACGCACGCACACACGCACGCACACACACACGCGCGCGCACACGCACGCACACAAGCGCAGATGCACGCTTTTGAGTGGCGCTCGAATTAGACGCTCTCATCCGAGCCGTGGAGCGCGCTTCCTTGGCTCGGTATCGTTGGCCACGGCCTTGCTCTTTGAGGGTTGCGCCTGCTGAGGCGGCGACGAAGCTTGTGTCACGGTATACTAGCTTTAAGGAAAGGAAAACGACTTGGCAATGATCAAGCGAGGTATTCAGGCCTTCTGGGAACTTGGCAGCGTCTCGCCGAACTATTCGCCCCGAGGTATAGAGTTCCAACAGTATCTCCGCCAAGATCTCGTAGCAGTCGGAGGCCGCGGCGCTATGGCCGGAGTTTTATAGAAAATAAAAACAAATAATAAAGCGCGTCGAAAAAGCATTCAGAAAGCGCAGCGCTACAGTGGCTGTGCCTAGAATGCGTTTCGTTCAGTTATGTGGCGGTTAACGATTGACTTAGGGTCAGCAGCATTCTCACGACTGCGGTGGCGAATTATGAAAACGCGCGCAAATAGTCTGGAAGGCGTTTCCGAGCGTAAATTTTAAGGCCGAAGAGCACTGTCGAGCCAAGCTTGTAATCGGCGTGGTACATCTGACCTTCAAGAGAAAACGTGTCAGCCACGTGACGTACCACGTGATTCGCCAGAGCTTTGGAGGCAGCCGCTTCTGCCTCCGCCACGACTTCGGCGACGAACGAAGAGGCTGAGTCTAACCTGGCTTGCATAACAAAGCTCTCGCTTGCATAACCGGGCCTAGCGGAGCTAAGCCGCAGCCAATTTCTGTCTTGTGCTTGACCTTTGTCTGCGCATGTTCTTCTACTGCGACGCTGTTTAGTATGTTGTACACATTTTGTCCTTGAAACATGATTATATA